>NW_006160168.1:3465553-3520533 GCF_000334495.1 Tupaia belangeri chinensis | reverse complement strand
TGTAGGGAAGAGAAATAATGTAAGCTCTTTGCTGGCTGTACACAAGTAATTTTTGTTGTTGATGTTATTTCCTTTGTTAATTGTACTTATTGCTGTGGTTTAAACATGTCTCCCCAAATTCACGTGTTAGAATTTAGTGAGCCACCCAATGGTAGTGAGACGGTGGAGACTTAACCAGTGATGGTGATGAAAGCTGAGCCTTTGGGAAGTGACTAGGCATCAGGGTGGGGCCTTAGTGATTGGATTCCTGGTAGACTCATAAGGACAAGGAATGAAACAGAGTCTACTCTTGCACTCCCGCTTCTGCCCCCAACCCTGCTGTCCACCAGTGGGAAGACCCTCACCAGACCTTGGACCTCCAAACCATGAGCTAAATAAAACTCTCTTCTCTTAAATTACCCACATCAGGTATTTTTTGTTATTAGCTACAGAACAATAGAATGGACTAGAACATTCCTGGATTTCTATATATAAAGGCTATGACATTTATATGTTAGTGCTATAATTTGCCCATTTTATATAATGCTTTGGAAATCTATTTCTTCACTAAAGTTATATGAGTCACTTAGAACTTTTACCAGTACTCATAGCATTGAATCCACTGGGAATATACTTTAATAGAGGGTAGGAATCCAACTAAATTTTTTAAACGTATGGATGCAGGTGGACACAGACTTAGATAATCTATTCTTTCCCCTTTGATGTGAAATCCACATATTAAACACTCATGGATGCACATGCATGGGTTCATTTCTAGACCGATTCTGCTCCATTGGTCTGTTTCTGGGCCCATGCCACTTACACTAACTATTGTAGCTCCAGTTTGAAGACAGGAGGGACTGACGAAGTGTTGACCCTAATCTAGGAAATATGAGAGAGCATGCAAGAGATGTAAAATGTGTAAGTATTACTATGGTGTGTGTCCCCCAAAACTTACGTGTTGAGATTTGCTTGTAAAAGTATTTAGTCTTTCTTAATAGCTTCATGGAGTCCAAAGGTGGGGCATTTGGAAGTGGTTCAGTGATCAGGTTGGGGTCCCATGATTGAATCCCAGTGGGTTTACAAGCAAAGGGAATAAGACCAGGAAATAAACAGGGAACACAGGCCAGACCACACTCTCCTGCCCTCCGCCATGCTGTGATACAGCCAGACAACCCTCCTAGAATCAGCCCCTGGCCCTGGACCTCCAAACCATGAGCTGAACAGATCTCTATGTTTATAAATCACCCATTTCAGGTATTTTTTATTACAAGCAATGTAATGAACTATAGCAAATATAGATAACAATTTAACCAGGCAAAGTTTTCTCCAACTTGACCAGACTGTAAGTGGTTTGTTATGTTTGGTGAGGGGAACCGTCTAAGTTTCAAAATTCTATGTTGGTGTTTTGCCATTGCCATGGAGACAGGCGAAGGAGACCTTCAGTGAAATTTAACCTTGTGAAGTTCTTAATCGTGTTAGCAGACAACTTTTACCCTCTCGTCTGTTCTATTGCTCAGGGTCTGAACTTTTGTTGTTCTTTCATAGAAAAAGTTCCAAGCTCTTTATTTATATTTTTTCTAGATTCCTTTTACTTTCTGGCTAAATAAGAAAGTTTGAAGGGATGATGACGACAATGATAACAAAACTGCAGAAAAGAAATTGCTTCTGAGCCAGCAGGTGGCGTGGTGGTTAAGGTGTTGGATTCCCACATGGCTGACCACAGTTTGAATCCTGGATATGGTGGCTTGAGAATCACTCTGGGCATGTGGGCTAGTGTGCCCAAAGTCCTAGGAGGAGAATGGAGAAGAAGGGACTGTGGTGTGGCTATCCATCAGGGTCGGGTGGCTTCTCTTCCTCTCTCACTGTCTCTCTCTGTCTCTCTCCAGTGAGCACACATGCCCTATAACAAAAATCTAAAATATATATATATAGATAGAAAAAAGAAATTGCTTCAAAAAATAAAACACTTAATAGACAAAAATGAAAAGGTATGTGTTGGTAATGTATATGGTAATGTCTTTGACTTGACTAATATGCACTGTATTCATGCTGGGAAAAAACCATGTTGTACAATGTGAAGATGTATAGTGATTAAATGTAAATAACAAAAACATAAAATTAATTGTTTCAATTGTAAAAGCACCCCAAAATTCTGAAGTGACTCAATGGAGCATTCTAGTTTTCCTTTTTATTCTTAACTGTTATATTTTCCATCATTAAAGATAAAAAGGAAACTATCAGGGACAGCAGATGGAGTAGTGGTTATGTTGCTGGACTCCCACATGGCTGACCATGGTTTGAGTCCTGGATCCGGGGGCTTGAAAATCGTAACAGGCATGTCTGTGTAATGCCCAAGATTTCAGGAGAAGAATGGAGGAGATGGGATTGTGGTATGGTCATCCCCCCACGGGGGGATTTCTCATTTTCTCTCTCACTATCTCTTTATTTCTCTTTCTCTCTGGTGACCTCACATGCCCTATGGCAAAAAAAAAAACCTCTTAAAAAAAAAAAAAGGGAAACATCAGTGGCACTGTGTGATAGAACTTTTTTTCCTTGTTTAGTGGTGCTATGAAAAGCCTAAGTTGCTTTCTGTTTGCTCAGAAAATATAACTTAAGCTATTTCACATTTTTGTAAAGCACTAAAAAATAAGGCAAGTGATTTTTCATTTTGCTATCATTTTTTAGTGGTAGCAAACTTATGTCTGACAACATGCTTGGCTGTTTGCAGTTTGCTTTGGCTATAAATGAATGATAAAAGTAGTTTGATAAAGACAATCAGGTTTTGATAAAGACAATTGTTCTGTGGTTAAATCTTTGAGAGGCTTTTTGTTTCTGTTTTTGTTTTGTTTTTGTTTTTGTTTTTGCTATTCCTTTCAGATGAAGTGTTGTAGCATGGCATCCCAAACCAGCCAAATTCAAAGACAAAGCGCTTCTACAACGCAGGCTCTGCGGGAGCTTATAATCAACTCCATACTTCCTACAAACCTAATTGAGTTCATAAATATTGCATTAAGCAAATGAGCTTTAAAAGTCAAATAGAAACAAAAGATATAAAACATCTATCAGGTTGGTCTGTCACTGCCTAATACTCAAAAGAGATGTTTCCTCAATAAAGGACTGGAACAGCCAAACTCTACTTGGCAACATTCTAGAAATCTCAGTCTCTCACTTTTCAATTTCTTCTTCATATCCACCTCTAAAAGGTTGAAAATTTGGGCTGGTGGGTGATGTAGTGGTTAAGGGCACTGGTCTCACACATGGCCGACAGAGGTTCGAGTCCTGGACTTGGTGGCTTGCTTTTTCACTTTCCCTCTCTCTCTCTTTCTCTGTCCCTCTCTGGTCAGATTAAAATAACTAACTAAATAAATAAAGTTAAATAAAATAATCTTTTTTAAAAAATTTGAATTTAGCTTTATTAGTACACTTATTTATTTATTCTGCAATTTTCAAATGCCTGGTGTGTGCCAGACAGTAGGTGCTGAGGATACAGCAATGAGCAGACAATAGTCCCTGTCCTCCTGAGGCATGAATTCTAGAGATGGAAGGCAATAAAATAACAAACCAGTAGAGATATAATTTTTTTCCTTGTTTAGTGGTGCTATGAAAAGCCTAAGTTGCTTTCTGTTTGCTCAGAAAATATAACTTAAGCTATTTCACATTTTTGTAAAGCACTAAAAAATAAGGCAAGTGATTTTTCATTTTGCTATCATTTTTTAGTGGTAGCAAACTTATGTCTGACAACATGCTTGGCTGTTTGCAGTTTGCTTTGGCTATAAATGAATGATAAAAGTAGTTTGATAAAGACAATCAGGTTTTGATAAAGACAATTGTTCTGTGGTTAAATCTTTGAGAGGCTTTTTGTTTCTGTTTTTGTTTTGTTTTTGTTTTTGTTTTTGCTATTCCTTTCAGATGAAGTGTTGTAGCATGGCATCCCAAACCAGCCAAATTCAAAGACAAAGCGCTTCTACAACGCAGGCTCTGCGGGAGCTTATAATCAACTCCATACTTCCTACAAACCTAATTGAGTTCATAAATATTGCATTAAGCAAATGAGCTTTAAAAGTCAAATAGAAACAAAAGATATAAAACATCTATCAGGTTGGTCTGTCACTGCCTAATACTCAAAAGAGATGTTTCCTCAATAAAGGACTGGAACAGCCAAACTCTACTTGGCAACATTCTAGAAATCTCAGTCTCTCACTTTTCAATTTCTTCTTCATATCCACCTCTAAAAGGTTGAAAATTTGGGCTGGTGGGTGATGTAGTGGTTAAGGGCACTGGTCTCACACATGGCCGACAGAGGTTCGAGTCCTGGACTTGGTGGCTTTCTTTTTCACTTTCCCTCTCTCTCTCTTTCTCTGTCCCTCTCTGGTCAGATTAAAATAACTAACTAAATAAATAAAGTTAAATAAAATAATCTTTTTTAAAAAATTTGAATTTAGCTTTATTAGTACACTTATTTATTTATTCTGCAATTTTCAAATGCCTGGTGTGTGCCAGACAGTAGGTGCTGAGGATACAGCAATGAGCAGACAATAGTCCCTGTCCTCCTGAGGCATGAATTCTAGAGATGGAAGGCAATAAAATAACAAACCAGTAGAGATATAAAATGCCAAAGAGTAAAAATTGCCTGGGAGAGAACCAACACAAGGCAAGGGAGATGGCAAAGACTGTCCAGCAGGTGGTGGTGGGGAGGGGCCTCTGGTTATTTTAGTTAGCGCAGCTGGGAAGGAGCTCACCAATAAGAGAGTTGTGCAAAGCTGTAGAGTAAAAGAGGAGTGGGGTGTGTGAGGGTCCTGAGGAAAACCGTTCCAGGCAGGAAGAGCAAGAAGCAAGGAAGTTTGAAAATGGCTTAAGGTTTCTTAAGTTTCAGCTCACTTGTAGTTATTAAAATTAGTTCAGGGCCTGCCAGTGAAGTGGTGGTGAAGGCAGCTGGATTCTACATGGCCAATAGCACAGTCCAAGTCCCAGACCTAGCAGCTTGAAAAGACGTGCTTGGGGTATATGAGTACATGCCCCAAATTCTAAGAGAACAATGGAGAAGGGACTGCAGCACTCGGCCAGGCCATCACCCCTGAGGGGTGATTACATACCTCCCCTCTCTCTCTGTCTCTCCAGTAAGCCTGCATGCCCTAGAGCAAAAAAACAAAAACAAAAATCAAACAAAAAAACTAACAACAACAACAAAATTTAGCCTAAAGCTTCAGTTTCAAACCCAGTGTCAATCTTCTGCTCTCCCCACCCTCTCCCCCTTCTCCTTTCCCCACCTTCTCTGAGTTAGTACAGACTTGAACTGGGACCTTCACTAACTAGATTGGGGCAAGAGAAGCATTTGGAATGGGTCCAATAAAGCTTCTCTTACACCCCATCTTTGAGTCGCCAACGTGAAAGGCAAATAGGAAGAAGAGGCAAAGCGATGCATCCTTCTTGCCATGAGTGGAAAGGCTTACAGTCCTCTCTCGGCTGATGGTCACTCCTTTCCTGGCTAACACTAAGCCTCCATTGCTGTTCTCTGTTCAGTGAATTCCCAAAGGCTGCTCTCTCCAGGGGGTCCCCAGTGAGTTGTTTACAATGTGCCAGGGGCCTCCCTTCTGCACAGTTCCCTGAATCATGAAATACTAGACTCCTGGTGGACTGCCTTCCAAGCTGGGTCACCTAGAGATAACTCAAGTATGGCTGCCCCTCCTGTCTTGCCTCCCCCCCCCCCCCCCCGCCGAAAGTAGAAATGAAGGTTGCACCCTTCCATGCATCCTGTCAGCAGTTCTCTTCTCATTTGGTCAGCAGGGCATATGGACATATCTCCTAGCTGTTCTTTGAAGAAAGTCTCGTTATTGCAAACACCCGCCACGTCAAAACGTGTTTCTCTGGGTGCCTCTCTGTTACATGGAGAAGAGGCCTTCCACCTGTGCCCAAGCCCAGAGTGAGGAGGCATGGTCTCTCTGTATGTGCAGCATTCTCACGAAGATGACAGTCCCACAGAAACTCTCTGCCCCTCCACTTCCTTACACAAAGAGAAGCAGGAGCTGGTGGGCCAGTGCCTGCAGATCCAGAGAAGCAGAGGTGAATTAGAAGAAGCAATTAGAGGGACCAGCAGTTATCATAATGGCTATGTCACTGGACTCCCATGTAGTCGACCGTGGTTTGCGTCCTGGACCCAGTGGCTTAAAACTCACGCGGGGCGCGTGTGTGTGCGTGCCCAAGATCTTGAGAGGAGAAGGGAGGAGAAGGGATTGTGGCGTGGTCATCCCCCCTGGGGGGTGATTTCTCACTTTCTATCTCTCTATCTGTCTGGCGAGTGCACATGCCCTATAGCAAAAAAAAAAAAAAAAAAAAAAGAAGCAATTATACTACCTTGGTGCAGGTGGTAGGGAACCAATCTCAGAAGGAAAGGTCACAACCTTCTTAGCTTCCTGCCTTTGACGACCATGTCAGTATAGTCTTGCCCAGGCTTGGGGATGAATAGGTACTATGCAAAGACATGTGTTGGGTCCTGCTATGCCACAAGGAGGATATGACCTTGGACTTAACCTCTGGGTCTTAGTGTCTCTTCTCCTGTGGTGTGGATGCAACAAAAACCCTTCCAAGTACCCTCTGCGTCCCTTTCTGGATAGACCCCTCCTGCTTGCTGTTTGGAAATTCCCCATCTTATATTCCAACCCTCTGGGGCCATAAGGCTTTGGCTTTTAATTCACTTGATTTTGCTTGTCCTCACTATTGACATCTTTCTTCTTAAAAATATTGTAAAAAATTGCATTAGGCCTCTTCCCCTCTTTCTGCCAACCCTCACCTCATTTCCACACCCTTGTCCTGAGACATTTAAGCACAAGTTCAGGCTGACCTCAAATCCTCCATGCGAGGGTCCAACCTGACTCCCATCCACTGCAGTTCCAGAATTATAATAGAACCCCCTGCAGCCAAACCAAAAGCTGCAGTTCCCTCAATTAACTTAGTAGGAGAGAGTACTCTTTTCACCCAATTTTTCCTCTCATTGCCAGAGGTTTTTAGATCATAATACAAAGAATGTTCAAAAGTTAAGGAAAATACCTATTTTTTTAAAAAAATCTCTCCACCTTTCACCAGAAAGACACACTGACAAGCGCCCCTGATAAGATCTTGTTATGCTGTAACCCCCCCTACTCCCTTCTTAGCCTTCCAGCTAGTTGTGACCCCACTAGGCACATTCAGGTTTACCCAGGATCCAAAGCCAGGTCCTTCTCACATAGTTCCACATTGCACGAGGTGTCCTACTGCCTGCACCACTGTGGTTTGGCCTGTACCTAATCTTTTACCATCAATCCTGCTTCAAATTTTCACCAGTCACGATTCCTTTGGGTCACTCAGTAATTTTGGGAATATGAAAACTCTATCAGTTGTATCTCAGTAGGTTGCCTCATTCCCTGTTCATCTCTTATCCTGGGGTTATCCTACTGATAGATATCACAGTTCTCAAGGAAATGCTTACAACCCCAGAGTTTAAAAGAAAAAGCAATTTATACAATTTTCTTTACTCTGTGGATGAGGATCATAATGGATTCCAAATGGGCATTATATTGAGTAGCAATTCAACACATCATTGAGTGTCAGTTTGTTCCATTAACTGTTTCCAGAACTGCAGACATAAATAAGGCCTGGGTGCTGCCTCTGAAAGCGCAGAACTTACTGCAGGGGTTATTAGTATTATAAGGTCACAAGCCATTTTTAGGAATCTGCTGAAAATGGTGGCTCTGTTTGCCCCATGCCCAGCTCTGAGCTTTTGCAAAGAAATGGTGTGTGTTTCCATAAGGATTTAGAGACTCTGCCCAATGGAAAAAGATTGAACTGACTTTCAGAACTGTACAATGAGTAGGCAAAACGTGTGAGAGTGAGAAAATAAGACTCTACAGAAAATGCAGCAGGTAAAAAGCAACACCATTCTCTTTTCTTTTTCCAGAGCAGTGTGACTTTGACTTGGCATATTTCCTCTATTAAAGTTTTAACAAAATTACATATGTATGGATAGCCAAAATGTTTTAATTTAATTCCATGAGACAGCTGGAAATTCCTCACATTTGCTTTTTCACTCAAAATATTTGTTTAGAATTAGTCAGTTGATTTAATATGTAGCTTCAGTTAGTGTGAACAAGAAAAGAAGGGTAAGTGACAGGGAAGAAAATATTATTGCATAATGTAACCATTGTGTTGATATTATAGGAGTTAGTGTTCTTCAGTGAAGCTGTTTAATATTAACTCTGATTCCAAAGAAAGTAAAACATTGTACCATCAGGTCATATACTCAGATCAAAATGCAGATCTTCAAAAATTCATGGGAGATGCACATTATGAAAAAATTATGTATGGATTCTTTTTTGGCACCAAAATAAACAGGTACTTTGATTTCATTTTTTAAAAAAAAAATTCTTATTTTTTTAATTTGTTCACTTTTCCACAAATGTTCCAGAGTCCCCTGGTATTTTCAGAGCATAAAATCTTTTTCATGCTTAGAAAAGCTACACGTATGATAAATAAGTACACTATGGTAAATGCTATATTGCTTAGCAGTGAGCAATTTATGTATTTTTTCTTCCATTAGGTTATTTAATTTTTATAATCTCTGGGCTGATCTGAGCGTGCAGTGCAGTTTGAAGTGTCTCCTAGTACAGAGGGCAACACTATCATCCTCATTCCATCTTCATGAGCAATGTTTTATGAAATCTAGTATGTGTTATCTTCAGTAGTATCTTATTTAACATGCACAGCAATGTTCAATACATTTTTGTGAATATTGTTTTCAACCTTACTTGTATGTAAGAAAGATTCAATATTTAAGCAAATTGCCCAAATCCATACTGGGAACAAATAGTGTCTTCACTGTGCTGTGTGCAGTGTGGGACCTTTCTTTTTTTTTTTTTTTAAGAATTATTTATTTATTTACTTATTTTAATTTGACCAGAGAGGGACAGAGCAAGAGACTAAGATGGAGAGAGAGAAATGAGAAGGCAAGCTGCCAGGTCCAGGACTTGAACCGCAGTCAGCCATGTGGGAATCCAGTGCCCTTAACCACCATGCCACCTGTTGGCCCCCAGCAGTGTGGGATCTTTGAAGGTGCAGGTGATGCTGACGGGTCTTAGAGCTTGGCTCAGAGAACCGAGGTCTCAAAGAGTTCAGGAGGCTGAGCAGGAGACTGGTCAAGCTCACCTGCGTTGCAGCCCTGCTCTGCTGTAGGGTGTGGTTGTGAGCATTGACCTCATCCTCTTAAACTTCAGGTTCGCCACCTGTAAGTCGGGGAAACTTATGCCACAAGGTTATTGAAAGGCTATAGGGCAAGAACTATACTCAGACTGTGAAAAACTGCTAGCTATTAACATAAAGATGTTAAAAAATACTTGAAAAACTGTAGGAGATATTACTGGTTTATTACAAGTGTGACTATTTTTTTTTTTTTTTGAGAGGTTTCTTGCTATAGGGCGTGTGCGCTCACCAGACAGACAGAGAGAGACATAGAGACAGAAAGCGAGAAATCACCCCCCGGGGGCATGGTCACGCCGCAATCCCTTCTCCTCCATTCTCCTCTTGGGATCTTGGGCACGCACGCACACGCGCCTGGCGTGAGTTTTAAGCCACCGGGTCCGGACGCGAACCGTGGTCGACTACATGGGAGTCCAGTGACATAGCCATTACGCTAACTGCTGGTTCCCGCAAGTGTGACTTTTTAAAATTACCCCCACCCCTCCTTATTTTGCTTGGCTACTTCCTTTTACCATTTGTATTTTTATTTTTCTAATTTCTTTACTCTTCTTTAGATTTTTTTTTCTTTTTAATTATTTTTATCTCACTAGAGAGGGACAGAGAGAGAGAGAGAGAGAGAGAGAAGGAAAGTGAGAAAGCAAGCTGCCAAGTCTGGGACTTGAACTGCAGTTGGCCATGTGGGAGTTCAGCGCCCACCATGCCACCTACCGGCCCCTCCTCCATAGATTTCTAATTTATTTCCTTTGCATTTCTCTTTGTCCAAACATGCTGTCAGTACTCATGTAAGGGGATACTTTGGGCCAGTAAAAGGAGCCAGACTGGGCATGGCAGACTGCTCTGTTGGAATCCTGGTCCTCCTGGCTTAAGAGACCTGTGCCCCGAATCCTGAAAAGATGGAGTAATGGAGGAAAAAGGATTGTGGAGTGACCACACCCCACTGGGGGGAGCTTTCTCCCCTTCCTTTATCTTGTGATCATCTGCACCTTGACAAATCTTTTTTAAAAAAAGGGGCTGGGGCAGTTAGCGTAATGGCTATGTCACTGGACTCCCACGTAGTCGACTGTGGTTTGGTCCCGGACCCGGTGGCTTAAGATCCACGCCGGGCGCGTGTGTGTGCGTGCCCAAGATCCCGAGAGGAGAATGGAGGAGAAGAGATTGTGGCGTGGCCATCCCCCAGGGGGGTAATTTCTTGCTTTCTGTCTCTCCGTCTCTGTCTGGCGAGCGCATGAGCCCGATAGCAAAAAAAAAAAAAAAAAAAAAAAAAAAAAACCCCTTAAAAAAAAAAAACCTCTTAAAAAGAAAAAAAGGGGCTGGGGTACTTTAACGTGTCGTCTCCCCCAAACCATCTCTTAGTTTCCACAGCTCTTGAATTTGCATACAAATATTTATATTGTGACTAAATGTAAATAACATAAAACCTGGCATTTGAAACAGTTTTGAAGTGTGGGAGTCAGTGGCATTATTACATCTGCAATGTTCTACCACTGGTAGCATGGGCTACTGCTAAAACCTCTCATTCCTTCAAACAGAAACTCTGCACCCAATAAACAGGCATATGTCATTTTATATTTTATTATTTATTTTTAAGTAGCTGGAGGACACATGTGCTTGCCAGAGAGAGAGAGTCTGAGAAGGAAAGGGATTAAGCATCCCTCCTCCCCCATGGGGCATGGTCATGCTGTAATGCCTTCTCCATTTCTTCCTTTTGGGATTCTGGGTGCACATGCATACACATACACATACACACACACACACTCACACACTCACACACGTGCCCAGCGTTTTTCAAGCTGCTGGGTCTAAAACCATGCAGTTGACCATATGGGATCTTGTTGCCTTAACCACTATGCCATCAGGTCTCCTGACATGAATTTTTTAAAATCATGAGTTATTTTTATCAGATGCTTTTCTATATCGATTGAGGTAATCATCTTCTTTTTGTTAAATTTTCCCATTTGGTCATAAAGTATTACATATACAGATGCATATGCCATATTTTCATGTGTTTCATATTAGTGTATAATTACGTCCATGATCATGGGAAATACTTATCTACAATTTTTCTCACCGTGTCTTTGTCAGGTTTGGTATTATATCAGGGTCATTCTGGCTTCATGGAATGAAATACAGTTATCCCTTCTTTATTTCCTGGCAGCAGTTTGTTTAAAGCTGGCATTACTGTACGTGTTTGGGAGCATTTGACAGTGAAGCCATCTAGGCCTGAAGTTTTCTTTGAGGGGAAGACTTTTGAAGTATTGGTTAAATTTAGTGGACTTAAGATTTTCTCCTTGTGACCGTTCTGATAGGTTGTGTTTTTGAAACAGTTCATTTGATCTAAAATTTTAAATTTATTGGTGTAAGAGAGCTTGTGATTTTCTCCATTTTTTTTTTTTTTTTGAGAGAAAAAGTTTTGCTATAGGGCTATAGGGCACATGCATTCACCAGAGAGACAGAGCCAGAAAACAAGAAATACCCACCCACCTCCAGGGGGAATGGCCACGCTGCAATCCCTTCTTCTCCATTCCTTCTCCATTCTCTTGAGATTTCTGGTCACCCACGCAAATGCTCCCGGTGTGGGTCTGGGACTTAAAGCACGGTCGACTATGTTGAAGTCTGGCGCCATAGCCTGGTCTTTGTTCTCCAATATTTTTAATATCCAGAGAATTTGTAGTATGGTTTTCTTTCCTAATGTTAGTAATGTTTTTTTTTTCTCTTTTTTTCATCAATTTGTTAGGTTTGTCCATTTCTTTTTCAAAGAACTTGTGGATTTGCTGATTCTTCCCCTATTATTGGTTGCTTTTCATGTCATTAGTTTCTCCTTTTCTCTTTTATTCTCACAGTTCAGTGGTTTTCAGTATGTTCAGGGTTGTACAACCATCACTGCAATCTGATTTTAGACCATTTAATCACCCCAGAAAGAAACTCCATACACGTTAGCAGTCCCTCTCCAAGTCTGGGTACTCCACTCCATCCCAGCCTGGCCTGCAAACCCACTTCCTATGACTTGCCTTTTCCAGACATTTCATATAAATGGACTTGTATATACATACTGTCTATGGGGTCCTTGCCACTGGCTTCTTTCACTTAGCATGTTTTTGAGGTTCACCAGTTAGAGCATGTGTAATTCATTCTTATTGCAAAGTAAAATTCTATTGTATGCATATATTACATTTGTTTATTCATCCATCGGGTGATGAACATTTAGCTTCTTTCTACTCTTTGACTTCTATGAATACTGCTGTTATAACCATTCATGTAAGTTTTTGACTGAATTTGTTACCATTTCTCTTGGGTGTGCACTTACAAGAGTGGAACTGCTGGGTCACAGAGAAGTGCTGTATTTAAGTTTTTGTATGTAACTGTTTTCCAAAGCATTTTACATCCTCACCAGCAGTGTGTAAGAGTTCCTATTGCTCCACATCCTCACTAACATTTATCTTTTTGGTTTTAGTTATTTTAATAGTATGAAGTGTATTTTGTAGTTTTTGATTTATGTTTCTCAAGGGACTGGAGTTGAGCATCTTTTCATGTGTTAACTGGCCATTTTTATATCATCTTTGTGTATATTATCTTTGAAGAAACATCTAAGTCATTTGCTCCCTTAAAAATCTTTATTGAGTTATGAGTGCTATTTAATTCACTGGTCTGGACAGTGGCTACAGGTTTCTGTGCTCCTGGCTGTCCTGGGTTAGCAAATTTTTTAGGTGAACAGAGGTCTGGTCTCTAATTAAAGGTCTCAGATGAGTCCATTCTGCCCTGTGCTCTCAGAATTGCCGGGCAGTCATTTACACGTATTTATTTTGAGCAATTAATGTAAAAAAAAATGCAAAGGTACATGTAAAGAAAAAAAGTATTTATTTAGGCCATTGACTAGGATCATAATAAATAATGGAATATACTAATGTAATAACAGATGTTCTCATGCATTTATCACATTTATAAATATACAGAAAGTTGGCTTACTGGGCTGTTGGAACAAATTTGGAAAAGTGTGTTTGGCAACAAAGTTAACAGTGTTAAGACTATCAAACAGATTCTCTTTTCTATCATTTTTTTAAAATACATCCCCTATTCATCTGTGAGTAAATGGTAATGGTCCCTTATCATTTCTACTTTTTATAAACATACAAGAGCTAGGGCAACTGTCAAAGGATCTGAGCTGATAATTTGTTATTTACTGATAATTCTAATGGAAAACAAGATTTTAGAAAAGGAATGACAATAATGAACTCTTGTGCATTACAGTGTGGAGACAAACAGCATACAAGCCAGAACCACTTAAACAGTAAGATGTGCCCAAATGAAATAAAACCCCAATGTACAAATGCTTAGGATGTTTGTAATTTGAAAAGTAAATGACCAATTATCTGACTGTGGAATGAAGTCTGATTAAAGCTTAATTTTGCTAGTAAGTTTCACACACAGAGTTATAACAGGATAACCTTTAACATAAAGCTTTAAAACAAATAATTTAAACATATCTTAAACACTGAAAAAGTGTTTCTGATTGTTATTTACAGGTGATCAATTATACCAGTGTATAGATTAATTTAGCCAACCGCCAGTCTTGAATCCCACTTTCACCATCTCTTATTATGATCTTCCTTAAAAATACTTGGTAAAATCAGTTTAGTGAAGGAGAGCGATCTGTAGTCCAGAGCAATTCGATGTAGGGCCATTTGGTTTGGAGACAGCGTTTTATAGGAGTGTCATCTGTCTGGAGCATGGGATCTTCAAAACCCATGACTACCGCAGTCCCTTCTACATACATTACCTGTTGAACAAAATAAAGCCTTAGTCAATTGGTATTTTCAGCAAATTCTTATGTGGCATACAAGCAGTTTTTATAGACTAGCAAATAAGGTACTGCATATTGTTTTAAGCAGCACTGTTATTTTTGCTCATAATTTCTATCAAAACTTCTGCCTACTGATTAATGTAAAAATAAATTTGTAAATGAGATAGGGAAACAAATTTTAATTGTTAGGTGATTTTTAGAATTCAAGATTATAATTAAAAAGGGGACCAGCAGTTAGTGTAATGGCTATGTCGCTGGACTCCCATGTAGCTGACCGCGGTTCAAGTCCTAGACCTGGTGGCTTAAACTCATGCCATGTGCATGTGCATGCGTGCTCAAGATTCTGAGAAGAGAATGGAGGAGAAGGGATTGTGGCATGGCCATCCCCCCTGGGGGGTGATTTCTCACTTTGTTTCTCTGTCTCTCTGTCTTTCTGGCGAGCACATGCACCCTATAGCAAAAACCTCTCCAAAAAAATAAATAAATAAAAAAGATTATGATTGAAAATAAATAAATACGGAAATCACAAAACACATACAGTTTCTAAAAAATAATACATTATTTAAATAAGTATCTATTTGGAAGAAATTTTAAATTATGTGGTTCCCATTGCATTAGTCTATATTAAAGCATCCATTCAGATGCCTATGCTGCCCCTGAAATGGAAAGCTACAACAGAAATATAAGTTATATATTCTAAGGAAGACTTTATTTTGTCCATTAATTTAAGTATTAAATTTCCAGAGCTGAAAACAATTGGCACATTTGTCAGTAAATTTGCTATTATGACCTGCATGTCAGAAATATTTAATACCATGAGTACACTTTGTACTACATGAAAAATTGCAGAGAAAAAATTGAAAAGGGTGTCAAGACAGAAAAAAAAAAATCTAAGAGTAGACAGAAAGTAACACATCAAACTGGCCAGGTACTTTATATGCAGTGGCAATAATCACATAAAATATAAACTGGTAGGTAGATATGAAAGTTTTATTCTGATTATTTTAATTTGCAATGAAAATATTATTATTATTATTATTATTATTGTTAGACTGTTCATGCACTTGCCAGAGAGTAAGAGGGAGGGGAGAAAGAGAAATGGTCACGCTGCAATCCTTTCTCCTCCATCTCTCCTTCCTTTTGGGATTTTGAGTGCACACACATCTAGCCCAGTGTGTTTCTTGAGCTGCTAGGCCTGGGATTCAAACTACATGGTCAGCCACGTGGGATGTGGCTGCCTTTTCCAATAGGCCATGGTGCTGGCCCATTAAAAACTTTGAAAAGTATTTATAACATCTATAAAAAAAACCCTAATGTGTAACTGAGGGTTCACTGTGTATATTAAAACACTCAATCATAAATTTTTGAACAGAAACTCCAACTCTGCATAATTTAAAAGGAAAAGATACACATACTTTGGAAGAAGGCAAACTAATTATTTTTACACATTCAATGGGTAAAACACATGTTTGTAATTATGTTCATCCAATATAAAAACTATATGCTGTTTGACTAAGGAGCCAAAAGAAACAACTTTATTGGCTTTACATGGAAATTTCTTTAAAAACACATTAAATATGAGAATAGAATATTTTATATTACTAAGTCAAAAATTTGGTTTCAAAAATCTCATTTTTTTAAGAATCGCTAATGACATACTTTCCTGTGAAATACATTATTTTCATCTTTAATTTGGATAATGTTTTAGTTTGTTTCTAATTTGATGAAATAAAATTAGATCTGCTTTTCAACTTCCCAAAACAAAAAGCTGTACACAAGGAATACAACTCACATTGTTCTCAACAAATAAGAAAGGACCCACTGTTCGCAAAGATCTTCACTTGCTTGGAGCATCACAGCAGAAGTACTGGGCAACCTACTGTGACCTATCTCTAGTGGCACCGAGCGTGGACTGCCTGGTGGGGCAGGCTCTGTTCCACTTTGCCAGCATTCCCCTTTGGTCTGTTTCCTCAGGTATTTTTAAAAGTACCTTACTATGCAGTCTATCATATTTCTAGCTCCTGAATAACTTCATAACATCATACTTCTGCAACTTAATGACAGAGATGCTTTGCTTTATAGGTGTTATACATTATCGTCACAGTAGTATTGCATCTTCTTTTATTTCTGATCTTTTTGTTAGTATGTCAAACGCTTGTCACAAGCATGACTTGAAGACTTACTATATACAGGTAGTGAGGCCAAGCAGACCAAGGACAGGATTGGGAATCAGGAACTCAGTTCCAATCCCTGCTCTGCCAATGACTTGCTGTGTGACTCTGGGTGAGTCACTTAATCTCCCTGTCTCAGATGCCTCATCTGTAAAATATGGATAATGTTTGACTGATCTACCTTGTAGGGATTATGTAGACGAATAACTGATTAGTGACTAAAAAGTACCTATTAAAAAACTATGCAACGCTTCAAAATCTGGGTGAAGCACTCTGTTAAATTGGGATTGACAGAGAATACACCATGAAGTAAGGTGTGAACTTTAATATAAAACATGAGAGGTCTTCAAAAAGTTCATGGACAATGTATATTATGAAAAAACTATACATGGATTTCAAAAGTTTTTGCACCAAAATAAACTTGTACTTGAATTCTAGTCCCACAAGTTTACTGAAGTCCCCTTATATAATTCAAAGTAAATACTCAGTAAAGTCTAGCTATTAATTAAATCTAAAATATTTTTCTCACTACACTTTACTCCTTTCTCCTTTTACATAGATCAGTAACAATTTTCTCTGGACCAACTCTAGGATTCAGAAATGTGGACATGGTCAAGGATAACAATATGTATGTATATGTGGTTACTTTGTCACAGTAAATCAATTGCTCCAAAGTTCAATGTAGATCTTCATATACTGGCCAAATCAAAATATGACTAGTTCTGAAATATGTTGTGATAGTAATCAGACTCTTGCAATAATCTCCTTAATGTAGCAACTGCACGGGAATTAAAACACTGTTATATATTTATCTCATCATCCTAGTTAAAGACAAATTATTTCATGCATTATCATACCTTTTCATTATAATTTGATTGCTTCAATCCATTGTAGTGGTAGACAGTAAAAGACTCTGGACCACTGGAGCCCTGTAATAAATAAAGTACTATTAAAATTTACATCTTCATATCCAGCAATTTCTAATTAGCAACTGAAAGGAAAATGCAAGTTCCTTAAATCCTTATATGTTCATTAGAGAATCATTTGATAGAAAAAGAAACTTAGATTTATGAAGTTAACTATCAGAAAAGCCAAAAGCTTAAAAAAAAAAAAAAGACTGGGAACTAGCAGTTGGCATAATGGCTATGTCGCTGGACTCCCACGTAGTCAACCGCGGTTCACGTCCCAGACCTGGTGGTTTAAAACTCACGCCGGGCGCGTGTGCGTGCATGCCCAAGATCCTGAGAGGAGAATGGAGGAGAAGGGATTGCGGCGTGACCATCCCCCCTGGGGGGTGATTTCTCGCTTTCTGTCTCTATGTCTCTGTCTGTCTGGTGAGCGCACGTGCCCTATAGCAAAAAATCTCTCCAAAAAAAAAAAACGACTAAAAACTCCTGAGTTTCATTATCAACTCTTCTATACTAGTTTAACAATGTGCATGAATTGTAATCTTTTTTTTTTAAGGACAAGTTTCTGTAAGACAAAAGTAGCTTCTAAAATATATCAATATGCATAAGCAATAGTATTACTGTACTAAGACCACAAATATATATGCGCCAATATTTCCAATTTGGTCCACAATATTAAATAGGGGTTTCCATTTTTAAAAATATCATTTGAATTTTATCAACTTTTATTTTTGAAGAGTTTTTTTGCAACATAGTACGTGCACTTGCCAGAGAGACAAGAGAGCAAAAGACAGAAAGTGAGAAATGCACCCCCATGGGGGATGGCCATGCCATGCCACAATCTCTTCTCCTCCACCCTCCTCTCAGGATTTTGGGCAGGCATGCGCACAAGCCCAGTGTAAGTCACCGGGTCTGGGACTCGAACCGTGGTTGACTATATGGGATTCCAGCAATATAACCACTATGCCATCTACTGGTCCTGAATTTTAGCAACTTTTAATTGGTGAAAATAACATTGTGAGAAACTGAAACACATAAGGTGCTTAAAAAGACTTAAATAACATTCAGTAAAAAAAATATATCCTATAAATCACTTGTCTGAGCGCACCAAGCTCTCTTGACCAGGACCCTGGTCTTAGACTGGGATCTTTTCTGGACCTTATCTCATCAGCCAGGATTGATGTGCATATGCACATGCACCTGATATTTACAGGGCAACACAGGAACTGAACCCTGATCTTCCATATGGCAGACAGCATTGCAGAGTACCGTGCTATCACTGTGCCATTTGGCTAGACCTTAACCTTAGTTTTCAATTAGCTAAAGATCAAGCCTAACACTCTTAACCAGCATTCAAGGCTATTAATAGTCTCATTCCACTGAAAATGGCTGGCTCCAAATGGTTTCTCTCAGGGTCTATGGCTGAGTCTGCTTGTCTTTCTGGCCACATCTGATTGCTATGAGGATGAGCTTGACCCAAGCTGAGCCAGAGTTGTTCTTCAAAGTTTTTTCAACTGGAGCGAGGGGAACAGAGCTGTTGGCAACTGTGGCCTCACCTCCTAGAGAAAGGTGAGCTGAGAAAGTAGCTACTTTACAGAGAAAAGATGGGTGATAAATCCTGGCAGTGTCTGAGGCCTCTGCTCCCGAATCCAAGGCTCCAAGTGCTACCTTCTGTACTGGCTTCGACTACCCTGAGATACTCTTCTCATTTGTCTATTTCCCTCCAAGTAAGTCAGCTCAGGCTGTGATTCTGTGATGTGCAACCTGGAGTTCTAAATGAATGTAAGACTTAATCTACCTTTTTGGTCTTATCTTCAACTACTCAGCTTTCTGAATTCTGTTTTAGATAAGCATTTTTTCCATGAAAAAACTTTCTGTTGACCATTTTCACATTCATGACTTTTTCTTTCTTTTTTACTTCTCACTAAAACGTTTTCTCTCCTTTTTCCTTTGTAATATATAAGAGTTGGTTCAAATCTTACCTTTTCTTTAAAGTGTTCCCTTAACAATCAGGTTGAGTCTTTAACATTTAAAACTGTTACTTTGGGAACCAGCAGTTAGTGTAATGGCTATGTCGCTGGACTACCACGTAGTTGACCGCGGTTCGTGTCCCAGACCTGGTGGCTTAAAACTCACGCCGGGTGCGTGTGCATGCGTGCCCAATATCCCGAAATGAGAACGGAGGAGAAGGGATTGCGGCGTGACCATCCCCCCTGGGGAGTGATTTCTCGCTTTCTGTCTCTCTGTCTTGCGAGCACACACGCCCTATAGCAAAAACCTCTCCAAAAAAAAAATCGTTACTTTTACAACTGTTTGAATAATTAATTTCAGAATAAACCATATGCTACTTTGTATTTGTATCATTTCTTCAATGGGGTGAGTATTCAAAAATTTCATTAAAAATGTATATAATAAATTATGTATGAATTTCAAATATTTTTGCATAAAAATAAATTTGAACTTTCATTTTTCCAATTTTTTGAAGTGCCCTCATGACTGTTAACTTTTATCTCTTTCATTTCCAATTATAATCTAAGCTTTCTTGTAATCTTTTGTATTCCTCTCAAAATGCTTTATGAAACAAAAAAATCTGATTTATTTGATTGCTTCCTTAATAATACATGCCAATGCAATTAGTTGCTTTGATAAAATAATTTGGCTCTTGATTTTCAGTTAACTTATTTTAATTTTAAAAACAAACACTTGCTATAATGAATACAATTTATATTCTCTAGTTCCATTAATTAACAACTGGCATAAAATACAGAAACATCAACAAAAGAAAATGTAACACTGTTGGGTGGAAGAGCTTCTAGGCTTGGTTAGGTCTATGCTGAATAAACTAGGCAGTTCTATGACTTTAAATAATTTTAAGTTCTTTGTTTCTTCATTGCCAAAATGAGAAAAATAGCCCTTAATTTCTATGGCATATAGTGCCTTGTACACAGTATATACTTAGGAAATGGTAGCTGCTTCTGCTAGTCTTATTATAAACAAGTTGCCTTGAAAAGTTTATGCACATTCCCACTTTTTCTCCCCTGCACCAGCCTGTACTACACAGAAAATAGGTATTGTTCATTACCACCTACTTAAAGTACTTTCTTAGACTGCTGAAGTTGGCTGTTTTCCTAGCTGACTCCAGTTTTGCAATTTTACTTCACTTACTTGATCAAACATTTGCTGAGTTATCACTATATTGATGTGTTAGATACATAATACTACATGGATAAAGGCAAAAAAAAACACAAAACAGTGGCAGGTAACTAACTGCATTTTGGGACTATAGAGAAAAAGAACATCAGTTATGTGGGTGATGATGAGGAAGGATCCATGACCCAGGAGGGGTCTAAGCTCTGACAAGATGTCAATAGGCAGGAATGTGACAGGCCGTCCTCTCACAGATAGTCACAAACTCTGGCCTCTTTAAGAATCACCTAAAAGGCTTGTTGAACCAGAGAGTTCTGCTCATCACCAAAGTTTCTAACTCCTCAGGAGTGGGGAGAGACACGAGAATTTACAGTTCTAATAGGTTCTTTGAGAACCCATTCTTTAAAGAAAATCAAGAGCAGGTTCACATGCTTCAGCTGAGGAATGAGCCTAAATTATAGAGCGAGCCAAACTTGATTAGACAGAGTAAGTGCAGAATAGCAAACAACAACAACAAAACCCAGACAACCCCAAAAACAGCAAACAGTAAGAGATGAGGAAACTAACGGTATAATCAAATAAAAGTGTCTGTTATATGTCAAAAGAAGGGAACTAGAACCTTCCCTCATTACCTCAAGGAAAAGTCATGATGGAACTTTGCATAGAAAAACATGTCAAGACTTTTCTGACAACCCAATACAAATAAAATATTAATTCCTTGAAGTAGTAAGGTATAATAATTATAAGCATCATGTAATTAACTAAATATAAAGCATATATAAATGCTTCCAAAATACTTGGGAACTGCCTCACTTTGTTTCTTTTTTTTGGGGGGTGGGGGGAGAGGTTTTCGCTATGGGGTACGTGCGCTCACCGGGCAGACAAAGAGAGACATAGAGACAGAAAGCGAGAAATCACCCCCCAGGGGGGATGGCCATGCCGCAATCCCTTCTCCTCCATTCTCCTCTTGGGATCTTGGGCACACACGCACATGCACCCAGCGTGAGTTTTAAGCCACCGGGTCCAGGACGCGAACCGCGGTCGACTACGTGGGAGTCTAGTGACATAGCCATTACGCTAACTGCTGGTCCCAGAAATCAATATTTCTATCAAGTTTTCTGACAGCATTTTTATACATAAAAGTAAAATGAATAAATGTGATCATATATTAAGTATTTATCAAGATAGCTAAAACACAATATTAGATTCCATAAAAGAGCTTTAAAAAAAAAACCTAGTAGTTGGAATGTAAACAAATAGGATATTGCAATACAATACAATCTGATAATTTCAGAAAACGAAAAGAACAAAGCATTTATAGAAATTTAAGAAGGTCCAACAGGCTCTATCGTGATATCACTAGGTACTTTTGAACTTCACTCATTTCCTTTTCTTTATTCACAATAATCCCACACACAGCTATAGGCTTAGAAAGTATGGGTCCCTTTTTCTTTTTGAATTACTAAGATCCAGTGCTCATAATACCATCTATTTTGTGAAAGATAATTTAAATCTGAGATATCAAATTAATAATTAGATCTTAAAAATTAGTAATTTTATCTTGAAATTTTCCCTCTACCATTTATTTTTCTACTTGCCAGTAAATCTCTTGTATAATAGGAGTAGAACAGAAATTGCCATTTCTATTGGAACGATGAACTTTAAACACTGTTGCTATCTGATGAAATGATCATGCTGTATCTAGCTCAACATTTCAGCTGTATGGTAAAATCCTTTACAGATAAGAAGCGAAGAAGAAAAGACAAGCACAGGATATTGAACTGGCTCACCAAGGGTGCAGAGGAACTCAAGCACTGAGATCAGCATGAAATCCAAGTAACTGAGCTCTCACAAAGCCCCAGTGGAAGGCCTATCTCAGCGGGACACAGCCTAGCCCCACACAGAGGCTTTTCATCTACTCAACTGAGAATCTCCTGGAACTTAGGTTCAACAGCAGGAGTGCCTACTACCTTCAGGCGCCTTTACCTCTGTCCCAGTATTCAGACAGCTCTAGAAGGGCCCAGACTAATCTATGACCAATAGTTAACCTGACAGAAGAAAAGCAAGGGTGGTAGAGGAGAAAAAGAACCACTCTTTTACTCCACATATTTCTAAATTATTTTATCCTTCTTTTAGAAAACCAGTATTATTTGTGTGTGTGTGTGTGTGTGTGTATGTGCATGTGTGTGTGTGTATAGCATGATTTCCCCTGTCTCTGTCCTTGAAGTTTTACATTATTGTATTGCAACATACATACCTTTCTGTTGTCTCTGTATGGAAAGTCTTTACATAACAGTACTTCACTTCCTTAGTTTCACATTTATATGTTAAAACATTTTAAAGAAGTAGGAAAAAAAAATTCCTGAAAGAATCACAGGTGATCATTCCAACAGAAGAAAATAATATATGCATTTTCTCAACTATGTTACCTGATCAGGAAAAAATTCTTGAAGAAATGGACCCAATAATATGATTCCTAATCCTTCTGGATCTAATTTATTCTTCATGAGATTTATACTATGAGGGTAAAAAAGAAAAAAGAAAAACAGTGGATAACAAGGGGAACAGAAAAATTTTCTTTTTTTCTCTTTCATGATTAAATTACTGGTACCATAACACATTCAACTGCCAAAAATCCTAAGTGCTGTTGTTTTTTTTAGAACCTTAATGACCAATACACAGGAATGACAACTAATTTGCCAAAACTTGGTTATTTTTAAAGCAGAGTAATCTGTTACTATTTAAAATTTAAATCATGACGATGACTTTGGAATATTGTTCCTTATTAGGTAAAGTAATTTAAAAACCAAGGCTTATAAACTTAGGCTTGTAAGCTCCCAAAGGCAAATTCTCTTTCTGTCATAGGTATGCTTGAATTTAACAATCAAATGAGGCGTTTAAAACTTTTAAAAAAAATGTTTATTTTTAAACCCAAGGAGAAAAAGAAACAGCATCAAAAAGCAATGAGTGGCACATCAGATAATCAAAGACATCTCTTCAAAAGCTTATTTTCAAGAACTAAGAGACACAGAGGCTTTAAACTCTTAGACAATGTAACTTGTAGGTTAAAGAGGTTAACAGCATTCTCAAAGAGCTAAAATACAGTGAAGTCAATGGCACGTACTTTATTGACCTAGAGTGAGTAGTGCTCTGTGTAGCTCTTACAACCTAGGAGGAGATAGGGCCAGTTAGAGGTGCACTGCAATTTGAAGAGTTTAAAAAATGAAACTGGCCTTTTCAGAGAAGTTTTATTCTCCATGTTAGCTCAGACTATAATGCCAAATTAAACACAGCTAATTATAAACCATGCAAAGTGTCATGTTCAGGATTTGGGTGGCTTTAGTTAACAAACTACTCCAGGGGTGGCTTCTCTCATTTGGTTCTTGTCCAAGATGAATCTAGACCATGTGTCGCTCCAGCAGTTTATTTGGAAGTGATTTGAGAGATGGAGACAGGGAGCAGACTAGAGCCTTGGACAGATTTGGTCAGGAGGTAAGATGACCACCTGTCTGAGAGGGTCTCCATGTGGGGACCATTTTGGGGGATCCTTCTGCCTTTCTAATATCTATATTCAGTCTGGGTCAGTTACCAGGTATTTCTCTCAAAAGGGGGAGGTGAAGCTCTTTGTGTCAGGGTACGTTTTAATGTTTAAGAAAGTTCATCTGTGTTGGGGTAGCCTTGTCTCTTGGATACTCCGGGGCCAGGTACATCACCTGCTAACTAGCCCATCATAGTACTGGCCCTACGAGATGCATAAGTCGGCCTGTGGCTTTCATGACTCCTATAGATGTATGCCTCCAGCACACTACACAAAGAACATGACATTCTAATAGATTCCAAGTAAGGCTAGGAGGTTATGAAATGAAACAAATTAAAGCAAGATCATAATACATCAAATATATTTAATCTTTAATATGACCTAGTTAGTTTGGGGTCATATTTTATAAATGTGAGGAGGCCAAAGTACAGAATGAATAACTCAGTCCAATTGTGCAGCTAATTCTAGAAAAAATACCTGATTAAATAAATTCTACCACCTTTAGAATTAAAGGTCTATTACATATTCTGATAAGGAAAATTAGTAGGTGATGACAGTTATCTATGTAAGAATTTAGGTTCAACAGCAGGAGTGCCTACTACCTTCAGGCGCCTTTACCTCTGTCCCAGTATTCAGACAGCTCTAGAAGGGCCCAGACTAATCTATGACCAATAGTTAACCTGACAGAAGAAAAGCAAGGGTGGTAGAGGAGAAAAAGAACCACTCTTTTACTCCACATATTTCTAAATTATTTTATCCTTCTTTTAGAAAACCAGTATTATTTGTGTGTGTGTGTGTGTGTGTGTGTGTGTATGTGCATGTGTGTGTGTGTATAGCATGATTTCCCCTGTCTCTGTCCTTGAAGTTTTACATTATTGTATTGCAACATACATACCTTTCTGTTGTCTCTGTATGGAAAGTCTTTACATAACAGTACTTCACTTCCTTAGTTTCACATTTATATGTTAAAACATTTTAAAGAAGTAGGAAAAAAAAATTCCTGAAAGAATCACAGGTGATCATTCCAACAGAAGAAAATAATATATGCATTTTCTCAACTATGTTACCTGATCAGGAAAAAATTCTTGAAGAAATGGACCCAATAATATGATTCCTAATCCTTCTGGATCTAATTTATTCTTCATGAGATTTATACTATGAGGGGAAAAAAGAAAAAAGAAAAACAGTGGATAACAAGGGGAACAGAAAAATTTTCTTTTTTTCTCTTTCATGATTAAATTACTGGTACCATAACACATTCAACTGCCAAAAATCCTAAGTGCTGTTGTTTTTTTTAGAACCTTAATGACCAATACACAGGAATGACAACTAATTTGCCAAAACTTGGTTATTTTTAAAGCAGAGTAATCTGTTACTATTTAAAATTTAAATCATGACGATGACTTTGGAATATTGTTCCTTATTAGGTAAAGTAATTTAAAAACCAAGGCTTATAAACTTAGGCTTGTAAGCTCCCAAAGGCAAATTCTCTTTCTGTCATAGGTATGCTTGAATTTAACAATCAAATGAGGCGTTTAAAACTTTTAAAAAAAATGTTTATTTTTAAACCCAAGGAGAAAAAGAAACAGCATCAAAAAGCAATGAGTGGCACATCAGATAATCAAAGACATCTCTTCAAAAGCTTATTTTCAAGAACTAAGAGACACAGAGGCTTTAAACTCTTAGACAATGTAACTTGTAGGTTAAAGAGGTTAACAGCATTCTCAAAGAGCTAAAATACAGTGAAGTCAATGGCACGTACTTTATTGACCTAGAGTGAGTAGTGCTCTGTGTAGCTCTTACAACCTAGGAGGAGATAGGGCCAGTTAGAGGTGCACTGCAATTTGAAGAGTTTAAAAAATGAAACTGGCCTTTTCAGAGAAGTTTTATTCTCCATGTTAGCTCAGACTATAATGCCAAATTAAACACAGCTAATTATAAACCATGCAAAGTGTCATGTTCAGGATTTGGGTGGCTTTAGTTAACAAACTACTCCAGGGGTGGCTTCTCTCATTTGGTTCTTGTCCAAGATGAATCTAGACCATGTGTCGCTCCAGCAGTTTATTTGGAAGTGATTTGAGAGATGGAGACAGGGAGCAGACTAGAGCCTTGGACAGATTTGGTCAGGAGGTAAGATGACCACCTGTCTGAGAGGGTCTCCATGTGGGGACCATTTTGGGGGATCCTTCTGCCTTTCTAATATCTATATTCAGTCTGGGTCAGTTACCAGGTATTTCTCTCAAAAGGGGGAGGTGAAGCTCTTTGTGTCAGGGTACGTTTTAATGTTTAAGAAAGTTCATCTGTGTTGGGGTAGCCTTGTCTCTTGGATACTCCGGGGCCAGGTACATCACCTGCTAACTAGCCCATCATAGTACTGGCCCTACGAGATGCATAAGTCGGCCTGTGGCTTTCATGACTCCTATAGATGTATGCCTCCAGCACACTACACAAAGAACATGACATTCTAATAGATTCCAAGTAAGGCTAGGAGGTTATGAAATGAAACAAATTAAAGCAAGATCATAATACATCAAATATATTTAATCTTTAATATGACCTAGTTAGTTTGGGGTCATATTTTATAAATGTGAGGAGGCCAAAGTACAGAATGAATAACTCAGTCCAATTGTGCAGCTAATTCTAGAAAAAATACCTGATTAAATAAATTCTACCACCTTTAGAATTAAAGGTCTATTACATATTCTGATAAGGAAAATTAGTAGGTGATGACAGTTATCTATGTAAGAATTTCAAACAAAACAAAAATATTCTCTTACTCTTCTTTGCCTTTAGAATTGTCAGTAACCAAAAATAAGATGAATTCAATTCTCTTCTGGAAATTAGAGCAGTGTAAACAAGATGGTCTTTATTGGAAATCAGTTTAGAAAACATATAGTATTATACTATTAATAGGATTAGCTCAACTCTGAATTTCTCTTTAAGCTGGAAACAGCAATTATGTCTATTGAGAATGGATATAATTATAACTCTAGGTAGAAAAATTGAAACATATTAAAATTCAGATGTGATTAGCTTGCAAATGTTTATTTCATAGTTTTGAAGAAAGTACACCTGAATTCATTTAAAAGTAGATTAGCACCAAGTCTAAAAACTGTGCCCTCTGTATCCATGGGTTTTGCATCAAGAATTAAACCAACTGCAGAGAAAATATAATATTCAGTCAAACAATACAGCAATTAAAAAAATTAAAAATCCATAGTGGAAGTAATCTAAAGATACTATAAAGTGTATATACAGAAGGATGTGTGTAGGTTATATAGAAATACTTGAGCACCCTCAATTTTGGTATTCATTGGGGAAGGGGTTCCTGGATACAATCTTCTGTTGACATTGAGGGACCGCTACATATCAAAGTTTTATGTTGCTTTTGTTGAAGTTTTTCACTATGTTTTCTAAACATGCTCATTGTCAGAAAAAAAGAAATGTAGAAACAAAAGGAAGACTTAAAATGGATTCTAGGTGATCTTCAGTTTTGCTTTTGTATATATTTAATCAATGTCAAATTAACAAGAGAGTTATTTTCTCAGAGATAATAACAAAAGGTCCTAATCTATGGGAAAAATTTAGATGTCAGCTATGTATAAAACAAAGTGTGAATGAAGATGATGGCAAGGTATTAATATAAAACTGAAAAATTATGATCTGTGTTGTACTCTAGTCACTCACTAGAAAAAAAGATTTCAGTCCAGTTAATGTAATCATTTAGAGATGTTCAATGCCTTTGATCATCTTTCTTTAAGATGGACGAGTAAAGGCCTGTCATCTATTTAAGCATGACAACTAGTAATATCTACATAACACAGAAAGACTGGTGCTTTTCATTGAAGAAACTAAAGATAAACATAAAAATTTTAAAAATAGAAAAAAGTCTTGGCAGAGACAGAATTTATATTTAAAGTTTACAGAAAATGACATATATATTTTTAGCATTTTAAAGCAGGATAGTAAGTTTCTGGTGGGAAAGGAAGCTAATTTAAATTTGTCAAATCTCTGCTAAAATACTGGACCAGTTTCTAAATCTTTGCTTTATATAAATTGCTATGCTTCATATATGCAGATTTAGATAGAAAGAAAAAAGTCAAAAGTAGCTATAATATTTTAATTTATTTAGCTTACTATTCAGGATCTGAAACAAGGTCCAATGCTTTCATCACATCTTCTAGAAGTGAATCAGGTATGAATCCATTATCTGGTGAAAAAGAATGAAAAACCATGTGAAATAAAAATTTACTTCACTGGGACCAGCAGTCAGTGTAATGGCTATGTTGCTGGACTCCCATGTAGTTGACTGTGGTTTGAGTCCCGGACCCGGTGGCTTAAACTCATGCCAGGCGCGTGTGTGTGCGTGCCCAAGATCCCAAGAGGAGAATGGAGGAGAAGGGATTGTGGTGTGATCATTCTCCCTGGGGAGAGATTTCTCTCTTTCTGTCTCTCTGTCTCTCTGGCGAATGCACGTGCTCTGCAGCAAAAAATTTTCCAAAAAAAAAAAAAATTACTTTATGAAATGATATCATTGCTGATTAGACACTAGAGAAAAATCACATAAAAGGAATACAAAAAGTTAAGGAGTAGAATTTTTAGGCACAATGCCTACTATCAGATGCTCCCTTATATTAGTTTTATTAACTACATAGAAAGAATTTATTTTTAAGATTTGTTCTAAGAAAAAAATTAAGCATGTTAATTTCTACTTGAGGACTCCAATGAAACCTTAAAATAAATTTACTTCTCCTTTAAACAGTCTTAAATAAGTACAAAATCTTTAAAAAATTATTTAATTTGGGGTCATAAGATGGAGTAGTGACTACGTCACTGGACTCTCACATGGCTGACTGCAGTTCGAGTCCTGGATCCAGAGGCTTGAAAATCACACCAAAGTATGTGTGTGTGCATGCCTAAGATCCCAGGAAGAGAATGGATAAGAAGGGACTGTGGCATGGCCATCCCCCTGGGGGGTGATTTCTCACTTTCCCTCTCCTTGTCTCTCTTTCTGGTTAACGTATGTGCCCTATGGCAAAAACTTCTTAAAAAAAAGATTAATTTAATTTATTATTATTTTTAATTGGTTATAGTCATGGGGGGGAGGAGTAAGAAAGCAATTCGCCAGGTCTGAGACTCAAACTGTGGTTGACCATGTGAGAGTTTGCGCCCTAACCGTAATGCAACCTGCTGGCCCAAGGTACAGTTTTTACACATAATTAGGAATGCCTTCTTTTTCTTTTTTTCTTTTTTAAAGAGATATTTTTTGCTATAGGGAGCATGTGCTCACTGGAGAGTCTGAGAGAGACAGAGAAACAGAAAGCAAGAAATCACACCCCCCCCACCAAGGGGGATAGCCACATCCCAATCCCTTCTCCTCCATTCTCCTCCTGGGATCTTGGGCAGGCACACACACACGCCTGGTACGAGTTTGAAACCACCAGGTCCGGGACCTGAACTGTGGTTGGCCATGTGGAAGTCCAGCAATGCAACCATTACACCATTGGCTGGTCTCAGGTATGCCTTTCAATAAACAAAGTGAACCTCTAAATTCGCATTAAGAAACCTGAATAAGAGAATGCTTTATCAACAAATTGCTGATACAATGTTATTTAGCTTTCTGAAAAAGCGTTAATAAGCCACTTTATTTAGATAACTAACAATGTAAGAATAAAGCTATCCTATAAAACAGATTTGATGATTTAAAAGCCAGATACAATGGGCAAAATAATCAAAGTTGAAATACAGAGTAGAATCAAATGATGATGAATATTTTATTAAAAATTCTTTTTAATTTTTTTTTTTTTTTGCTTGTTGAAGAAATAACACTGGCAAATGGCATGAAACTCTTAGGATACAACTGAATGTGACATACAAAACGATCTTGTAGGGTAGTTTGAAATGATAGCAGGTCGAAACAAGTCAGTCACTGACTTCAATACAGGTACACTGCCAAGTTCCTCTATCCGTGT
This sequence comes from Tupaia belangeri chinensis, assembly GCF_000334495.1. NCBI lineage: Eukaryota > Metazoa > Chordata > Mammalia > Scandentia > Tupaiidae > Tupaia > Tupaia belangeri. The sequence goes on along the minus strand of NW_006160168.1, from coordinate 3,490,792 downwards.
ACTCGTTCCTGAAGTCTGTTTAAGTTTTAAATCAGCTTCCAACACAATGTGTTCATCAGGGATTAGATGATGTTTTAAAAAGTCTTCCATAGAGAACTAGATGCCCTGAAGCTCTGCACTCATAATCAAACTACAAAAGTCTGAAGTTGCTCTTTTAGGGTGTGGAATTCTATACTGTCACTATCAGCAAAGAAATGAAGAAGTTATGATCGGGCAAAGGTCTTTTCTATTCTTAAAATCAGTTGCTTACCCATATGAGAGAGGTTGGCCTTCGTTAAAAAGCAGTGAATCATTTAGGAAAATTAAAAATGTACAATTAGTTTTTCCTTCTTTGAGTGATGGAGAGAGTGACAGAGAAAGACAGACAGACAGACAGCACCCCCAACAGGGTCTTGACACTGCAATCTATCCCCAGCTTCAGCCAACCCTAGATCATGGACATGTATGTGCTCACGAGAGGTCTTTGGCCTTAAATGTGCCCCCAAAATGCCAACCCCTAAAAATGCAAAATTTTTAGAGTGATGGGTTAGAATAATTCCAATTTGTCAAGTCACCAATAATTTGAGTCATAGAGAATAAAGAATTTATTTGGGGCCAGCAGGTGGCATGGTAGTTAAGATGGTAGACTCTTTTTTTTTTTTTCTTTTGAGAGGTTTTTGCTATAGGGCATGTGTACTCGCCAGAGACAGAAAGAATGAAATCACCCCCCAGGGGGGATGACCACACCACAATCTCCTTTCTCCTCCATTTTCCTCTTGGGATCTTGGGCATGCATGCACACACACCCAGTGTTAGTTTTTTTTTTTTTTTTTTTTTTTTTTGAGAGAGAGAGATTTTTGCTATAGGGCGCGTGAGCTCACAAGAGAGACAGGAAGCAAAAAATCACCCCCTAGGTGGGATGGCCACGCCTCAATCCCTTCTCCTCCATTCTCCTCTCAGGATCTTGGGCATGCACACACACACGCACCCGGTGTGAGTTTAAGCCACAGGGTCCAGGACTCAAACTGCGGTCGACTACATGGGAGTCTAGTGACATAGCCATTACGCCAACTGCTGGTCCCACTCAGCATGAGGCTGACCATTAGGCTGCCGGATCTGGGACCTGAACCATGGTCAGCTACATGGGAGTCCAGCAACGTAACCATTATGCCATCTGCTGGTCCCAAGGTGGTGGACTTGCACACAGGCAACTGTAGTACAAGTCCTGGACACTGTGGCTTAAAATTCATGTTGGGTGTGTGTGCGTGTATGTGCCCAAAATCCCAAGAGAAGGGAGAGTAGTGTGGCAATCTCCCCCGGGGGGTGATTTCTCACTTTCCTTCTCACCTGCTCCCTCTGTTTCTCTCCATTGAGCACACATGCCCTATGGCAAAACCTTTTAAAAAACAAACAAAAATATTACACAAGGTGTCCGTGCATGTATGCTCAAAACCCCCAGAGGGGAACCATGTCCCAGCTCCCTGTGGGTGGAGGGGGAAGGTGATTTTTCACTTTCTCTCACTCTCCCTAAGGCAAAAAGAATTTGTTTAAAGACAGTTGTGGAAACATTGGAGCATTGTGAGCTTAGCTTTGATGAGCTTGCAAGGTAGAAAGGAAAGTATTTATTTTGCTAGGTTAACAAGTCACAGCTAAAAGCTCTGAATTTCTCAATGTCAAACAGGCTTGATCTGGCCACCAGCAGAGAGGAACAATTACATTACAGATTTCTGTTTTTAGGAAGCATCAAACACACCCACTTGATATTAGCATGTTCCTTAGGAACACAGGGTGGCAGGCGGCATAACGGCTGGCCTTTAGCTCAGAAACCATAACCTGCAACTCTGCCCCATGCCCAGATGGCTGTATAAAGACACAAATGACAACAGCGACACAAACAAGAGTGGCTTTCTTAACATCATGCTTACCTTACACACTATTAATCCTGAGCATAAATATTCTGAAACATTTTTATGGTACTTACTGGATTTATAGTTCTTAAACAGACTTTTTTTTTTGGAGAGATTTTCACTGTAGGGCGCGTGCGCTCGCCAGACAGAGAGAGACATAGAGACAGAAAGCGAGAAATCACCCCCCAGGGGGGATGGTAACGCCGCAATCCCTTCTCCTCCATTCTTCTCTCGGGATCTTGGGCACGCATGCACATGCGCCCGGCGTGAGTTTTAAGCCACTGGGTCCAGGACGTGAACCGCGGTCGACTACGTGGGAGTCCAGCGACATAGCCATTACGCTAACTGCTGGTTCCCTTAAACAGACATTTTGAAGCGACAATACCTGTACCAAGTCAGGGACCTAACATTTTGCACATAAAGCATCTTAAAACCAGAGGTGTAATATAATCTTCCCAATAACTACAAAGACTTAATAGATGCAAGATGAGGAGATTTTGGAATTGTTTATATTTAGAACATTTATTCTGATGGGTTTCTTTATTCAGTCATACCTACAAAGATAATTTCTTTAGACAGGAAATGGAATCGTAAGTCTAAAAACAAATGAAACCTATGTCATCCAACACTTAGCTGAATCCTTTGAGAATAAGGAACAGATACGATAACAAGACAGAATACCCACAACAAAACAAATGCAAGAGCACAATTTGTTGACTAGTCAAAGGGATCTAAGAAGCTCTACAAGACAAAGTACAACTTGAGTGCACCAATAACTCAGTATGTGAATGTAAAAGAGGCTATGTGGGCTTTGAAACTCAGAAGAATGGGGACGATGGGGTGTGGAAGCAGAAGAGGGCACAGTTGCTGTGATAGATAGTCAGGAACTCTAGTATAAATATGCTAGTGCACTTAGACTGTGTTCTGAAACACTTGAAGAAGACAAGAGCTGTTCACTAAAAATAAAAATATTGTTGAGGCCAGCAGGTGGTGTGGTAGTTAGGGTGCTGGACTCCCACTTGGCTGACTGAGGTTGGTGTCTCAGACCTGGCAGCCTGTTTTCTCGTGCTCTCTTTCTCTCTCTTTCTCTCTGGCAAGCACATGTGCCTTACAGCAAACTTAAAAAGAATAAAATTAAATACTTTTTTTTAAAAGTGGAATTAAAAAAAATAAAGGTATTTTTAACTAGCAAAAAAGTCAGACTGTCAAGCGCCTAGAGGTTGAGGAGAAGAATAACTCAATGCAAAAAGTGCTGATGGAAGAGGGTGAAAGTTAGCCATGTTGGTGTCGTCGAGCAGATAACCATTTTGTAACTGTAAAATCAGAGTTGGAGTTTAAGGGGAAAGATACACCAACCATGATGTCTGTCCTGAAAGATTAAGTGAAAAAAGAGAGATCCCAGCAGGTCTCTTTTAAGAGAGGCACTAGCTAAACTGAGTGCCACATGAAGGCAGCAAATGGAAGAAACTTGAAATTAACAGGGCAGGAAAAAGCTTTCTCATGTTTGAACTAAAAACAGCTTGTGAGGAGACTGTGGAGGGGCCAAGTGCTTGGCACTATAACATTTTCCAAACACTGTAGGAGAGGGAAAGTTAAGTTTCTTGGGAATAAAAAAAGAAAATAAAGATTTAATTAAGTAAAATGTAATGCCATTTGTTTTGGTCAAATAATTAATGGTTACCTTATTTCATTTTTAACAAATGGTATATTATTATAGTTTATAACATATTATTAAAAGTTTGATAATATAGGTCTACAGCTTAATGACTACTCTTACTGAAAAAAAAAGCACAGGACCCGCTGCTCCTAGCCAAAGTTAGACATTTTCAGATTCCAGCTGTCCTTGGTCTCTTTGCTTAGCATGACTGCTGGCTGGTTCCCCCAGCTCCCCAGCCCTGGAGGACAGGGGTCGCAGATCCCCCAGGGCCTACCACAAAGCCTAACACATGGCAGCTCTTCAGAAACATCTGCTACCTTTAATTATTCAAGCTATTCCCAACTTCGTGTTTAAAAAAAAAACGTTCTGCCCAGGCATCATGGTTCAGCTTCGTAAGTTCTATGCTTGAAGTTCAGAAAGAAATGAGTAGCTGATTTCCAGCTTGTTCTGCAAATTCACTTTTATTATGTGATGGGAAAACTGTGAAGAACTAAAACAGCAGCAGAATATGGAAAAACGATGTTAGGGTAGCATGGAAGAAACAGTGATAACCAGACTACAACAACTGCAAGAATGGCAGTGATGAAAGGGCAGAGGCAAGCGGCAAGGGCATGGGGATTAAGGGTTACTGAAAAGGAACAGAAAAGATAAAGGTAATTCCAGAGAATGTCCAAGGACTGGTGTGTATTAAACTCAACCAACATCTTGACAGCTCATTGTTCTTTTTTTTTTGAGAGGTTTTTTGCTATAGGGCACATGCGCTTGCCAGAAAGACAGAGAGACAGAGAGACAAAGAGTGGGAAACCATCCCCCAGGGGGGAATGGCCATGCCACAATCCCTTCTCCTCCATTCTCCTCTCAGGATCTTGGGCACGCACGCACACACACCCGATGTGAGTTTAAGCCACCGGGTTTGGGACTCGAACACCGGTCGACTACATAGGAGTCCAGTGACATAGCCATTACGCTAACTGCTGGTCCCGACAGCTCATTGTTTTCAAAGATGAAAAAATACATAGCATGACAATGTGGCCATTTTGTTGGGTGAGGTATTAGCCATGTAAAGTGGCATTAGTAAACTCATTTTACAAATGAGAAAACTGAGATTAGGAACTTGCACAACATCACAGTGAGGAATAACAGAGCCATTTTCTGGAATCCAGAAGAACTACAAAATTCCTTTATGGTTCAGCATCTTTAGTCACAGTACTCAATTTACCTCCTTCTCTATTCTTTTTATTTTTATTATTATTTCATAAAAATCCCTATAAACATGTACCTGAATACAAACCACATAGCCAAATACCTTCCCCTCTAAAAAGATGCAATAATAATAATAATAATAATAATAATAAATAATAATAATAATAATAATAGTAAAATAACCTATGGACTTATTCTAGAGTTTGTACGTAATACTTTCTATAAGCCCCATATCTGATTAGCTTCAGGTTCTGAGCATACATACTAGTGACTAGTGTTTGTTTTCATTTCTGAATTTGGGATTACTTCTGAAATTGAGCCAAGTAATTAAAAGTTGACATATCGAGTATTCCAAATGATAAATTGGAAAGACTACTTGATATTTAACAGAACACCTAGAATCCAGTGGTAGTTCTGGTTGTAGACAGTGACTCAAACCCTCACAAGGTTGGTTTTCTCAAGAACAAAGATAAACAGTTGAAAAAATATTTTTGTCCTTATAAGTACACTACTTACAAAGTAAGCACTGAGCTCTTAATACCCTAAAGAATCTGAAATGGAGATTACTCTAAATACTGAACTAGAGTAAGAGTCAGTATCAAAAATCTTATTCCACTATCTTGTTTTCTTTTTAAGATTTAGTTTTATTTATTATTATAATTATTATTATTAATTTTAAATTTGGTATAGGGAGGGCATGTGTACTTACCAGAGACAGAGAGAGAGAGAGAGAAAGTGAGAAAGCACACCAACTCACCAGGTCTGGGACCCAAATGGCGGTCGCCCATGTGGGAGCCCAGTGTCTTAACTACCATGTCACCTGCTGGTCCCCTCATTCCACTTACTTAATAACAGTTCAAACTACAATTATTGGGCTGAAAAAGTCATGATGCATTAAAAAACATGAAGCTGGGACCAGCAGTTAACGTAATGGCTATGTTGCTGGACTCCCACGTAGTCGACTGCGGTTCACGTCCCAGACCGGTGGCTTAAAACTAACGCTGGGCACGTGTGCATGTGTGCCCAAGATCCCGAGAGGAGAATGGAGGAGAAGGGATTGTGGTGTGGCCATCCCCCTTGGTGGATGATTTCTCACTTTCTGTCTCTCTGTCTCTCTCTGTCTGGTGAGCGCACGCACATGCCCTATAGCAAAAACCTCTCCAAAAAAAAAAAAAATGAAAGTGACCTAGTAGAAAGGTTAAAAAGTACCACTTTATGACTTTGGTAGGAGGGAGAGAGACTGCTTTATCTCTTAGTAGAACACCTCAATCTAGTGTTGGTTCTTATAACTAGAAAGTGGCTCTAGACAGTGACTTGAACTCCCTTTCTCTTCTTTATTTAAAGGTTTTTGCACTCACCAGAGAAAAGAAAGACAGCAAGAGGCAAAGTGAGAAATCCTCCCCAATTAGGGGAGATAGCTATGCTGCAATCTCTTCTCCATTCTCTCTTCAGGATTTTGGGTAAGCATGCAAACGTGCCTGAATGATTTTCAAGTCCCTGGACTGGGACTCAAACCGTAGTCAGCCATATAGGAGTCTGGCACCTTAACCTAACCACCTCGCCCACATGCTGGCAATGATTCACTCTCAAAAGGGTGGTTTTCTCAAGAAAAAAATGATGACAATGTCCCTGTCTATTTCCTAGGTTCATGGTAAGGTTTTTAACAAAAACATGGAGGTAAAGTGTTTTCTAATATAAATTGTAATGTTTCATGCAAAAGTCAGACATAATTATTATTATTTTAGACAAGTCCCTATCCCTCTTATAAGCCAGATTTATATCACAAAAAATCAATAAGAAGTCACTTGTTTAGAACTTGGAAGATGTGGTCTCACAGAGGTAATGCTACACATAGTAGTTCACCTTCCTGAGTCCATTTACTCAGTTATATGCCTATGGCATGGTGTTACCAGTGCCACTGAGGTCAGATCCTGTAACTATCAGATACATAGGTAGCAGCCAGGGGCATGAACTGAGGCAGTACAGCGAGGGATACAAAGACACAAAAATACTCATGGGTATCAGGATTTGAATTCTCCTTTCCTCTATTAGGCCAATTATTCTACAAGTATTCCGAGGAGTGTGACAAAGGACAATTGTGCCTACACCAGCCTCTGCTAAATGGAAACTAAAACTATCCAGAAGCTTGTCAGAACTCAGTATATTAACTGTTCTGGGAAGGCTTGATTTATTTGCATCTTGAAACAGAGGCATGCTACTTGGAAATAAATCAGATTAGCAGATTAGTTTTTAAGTAACTGAAAGACTAAAATTGAGCAATTATTCATTTTTAATCTTTCTATTTCCTAGAGGGACTATATATAGCTGAACCATGAGTTGTAATATTCAGATAAGAAAGTAAAATGTATCCTCTTCATAGTGAGTCACATAAGAAAGAGGTATCTTTTCTTTTTCTTTTTTTTTTTTTTGAGAGGTTTTCGCTATAGGGCACGTGTGCTCGCCAGACAGACAGAGACAGAGAGACAGAAAGCGAGAAATCACCCCCCAGAGGGGATGGTCATGCTGCAATCCCTTCTCCTCCATTCTCCTCTTGGGATCTTGGGCACGCACGCACACACGCCCGGCGTGAGTTTTAAGCCACCGGGTCCGGGACGTGAACTGCGGTCGACTACGTGGGAATCCAGCGACATAGCCATTACGCTAACTGCTGGTTCCCAGAAAGAGGTATCTTTTCTCAGGTAGCTGAACAAGTTTTGTTTGCTTTCTTTTTAAATAATAGAATTATTATTCTATTATTCTATTATACAAATAAAATAATACTAGAATTATTTTATTATACAAATAAAATAATACTAGAATTATTATTTTATTATACAAATAAAATTCTCTAGCTAAAAACCAATCAAATCAAGTTTCTTTCTTTAGTAGAAAAACAGCAAATTTGTTTTCACATGAGTCTCTCACAACTCTATTCTGAAATTTGTTTCTGATTTATGTTCTTGAGTAGACAATATAAGAAATTCCATGAAGTCCAGCAAGATGGCTGACTAGAGGTGCCTGGTGCTCACGCCCTGCACACATGCACAACAAAAAAAGACCAAACTTTAACTAGAGGGTGATGGGATCCCTGCGGTGCTTGAAAAACCAGGATGGTAGCTTAACAGTGATGTACCCTGCCTCTGCCAACCCATCTTACTTACTGAAATTGGCTTCAAGCCAAAAAGGATGTCTCTTTGTGGAGAAAAGGTAAGCAGAAGGCCGTTAGCAGCCCCAGCTTCCACCACAGCCACCTGTGGTCCTTGCCACAGGAGACCCATGCATTCTTTCTAGACCCTGAGCCCGGTTTGGAGAGCTGCCTAGAGTTCATGTAGCTGCACTGCTCAAGAGTGGGAGCTCAAGTTGTACACTTCCCACCCCCAGTGACACAGGCTGCTACATGATGATGCCATTTTGAAACTGGAGCCACTCTCAGATTGTATCTTGCTCTGGGAAACCAGAAGCCATTTTGCTTCTCCCTCCCTAGGCTCAGTCGATATGCCATTACACTCACACAGGGGGATGCAGCGCCATAGTCTCAGCTACTTGGAACCCAAGTCAGCACAATGGTTTGATCTGAGCCTTTGTGACACCCTTCCCGTAAAGGCAGTCCTTTACGGTGGGGAAGGTGATCCTTACTGAATGTGCGCCCAGCCCAACAGCTAGTACAGTGGGCCACCACACTGCCAAACTTACTCCACAGCCAGCTAGCATGCCACACATGTGCCTAGCCTGGCAGCCAGCTCAGCAGACCCCATTCCCAGTAAGCCTGACCTGCTGAATGTGTACATGCACCCTTATTCTGAGAACCAGCCCAGCACATCCCCACAAACAAATCTGTGCCCACAAATTATTGCATCCTACACCCCTTTACACTCACAGACATCACTGACATGAATTAAGATTGAGATTACATTGCTGTGTCCACCTAGAACCAAAGCCAGCACACAAAACCAAACCAACACACTAGGACCCATCTACATGAAGTTTTACCCAATGAATGTCAATGTATAAAAATAGAAAAGGTGATCATTCCACCAGATGCACGTTTGGAAATGAAACGTAAAAAAAGAAGTTAAAAATTGACACCTCTAAAGAAACAAAATAATTCTCCAATAATAGGTCCCCCACGAAAAGAAATTGTAAAAGTGCCTGAAAAAGGAACCCAAAATAATGGCTTTAAGGAAACTGGGTAATACAGACAATTCAATAAAATAAACAATTCATAATGTGAATGAAAATTTCAATGACAAGCTAGATATCATAAAAAAGAATGAGACACAAATTTTGGAACTGAAAACTTAAATGAAATAAACAATACAAATGGACAGTGTCAACAAGAGACTAGATCAAGCAGAAAAAGATTTCTGAACTTGAGGACAGGTCGTTTCATATAACCCAGTCAGAGGAAAAAAAAGAAATAAGAATAAAAAAGAATTTAAAAAAAAGCCTATAAAAACTATCGGATATAGTTAAGCAAATAAATATTCAAACTATGGGAGTCTCAGAGGAAGTTGAGACACACACACACACACACACACACACACAAAGAGACAGTCACACACACCCTTATCTATTTAGCAAAATAATAGAGGGAAACTTCCCAAGTCTTAGTAGACAAATGGATGTCCAGATCTAGGAAGCTCAAAGATTCCAAATAGATTCAAACCAAAAAGGTCTTCTCCATGGCATACTGTAATCAAACTGTCGAGTCAAAAACAGAATTCTAAACGCAGTGAGAAAAGTGCCAAGTCACATATGAGAGAATTCCCCACCAACAGATGTCTTGGCAGAAACCTGGAAAGAACAAGAGTTGATACTTTCAAAGTGCTAAAAGGTAAGAACTGTCAGCCATTAATACTATACACAACAAAGCTATCCTTCAGAAATAAAGTAATAGTAAAGCTTTTCCCAGACAAGCAAATTTGAAGGAATTCATCTCCACAGGACTAGTCTTACAAAAATACTTAAGAGAGTGCTATAACAGGAAATGAAAAGATATCACTAGTCTGAAAACATGTATATGTGTGACTGACTAGAAGTAAATTCATAACTAAACTCAAAATACTCCAGTATTATAATAAAAGTATGTAGGGACCAGCAGTTAGCGTAATGGCTATGTCGCTGGACTCCCACGTAGTCGACCGTGGTTTGCGGCCCAGACCTGGTGGTTTAAAACTCACGCTGGGCGCGTGTGCGTGCGTGCCCAAGATCCTGAGAGGAGAGTGGAGGAGAAGGGATTGTGGCATGGCCATCCCCCCTGGGAGGTGATTTCTCGCTTTCTGTCTCTCCGTCTCTCTCTTTCTGGCGAGCGTACGCGCCCTATAGCAAAATACCTCTCTCTCTCAAAAAAAAAAAAAAAACCAAAACTATGCAAATCTTTTTTTTAAAAAACAAAACTATGTAAATCTTCAAACAAAATGATCAAAAGTAAGAACAGAGACAATTAGTGGTTAAAAGGACAAATATAAAACATCTTCATAAAGATGTAAATTAAAGAGGCAAAAATACAAATTGTGAGGTAACAGTAAAAATATTTTTATGTGACCAAAGTTAAACTGCTATCAGCTTAAAATAGTAAACTGAAAGATTCTTTGTCAGGCCTTTGGTAACCATAAGAAAAAAATTATAATAGATAAACAAATGAGAAAGAAGAATCAAGGCTCAGTTTTTGACAGCACAGAAATACAAAGGATCATCAGAGACTACTATCAACAATTAGTCATCAGCAAACTACAAAAACCTAGAAGAAAGGGTTAAAATCCTGGACATTTACAACCTATCACACCTAAGTTATAGAGTAGTAAAAAAGTAGCAAAAAAGACCAATATCCCTGACAAAAACAGATGTAAAAATCCTCAACAAATACTAGCTAAGTGGGAGCACATGGTAATGGTGGTTAAGGGTGCTGGACTCCCACATGGCTGACCGTGGTTCAAGTCTCAGACTTGGCGGCTTGTGTTCTCACTTTCCTCCTCTCTCTCTCTCACTCTGTCCCTCTATGGCCAAATTAAAATAAATAAAATAAAGTTAAAAAAATTCTTTAAAAAAAAATCCTAGCTAGGGCTGGCAAGTGGCGTGGTGGATAAGGGTGCTAGATTCCTACATGGCCGACCACGGTTTGAGTCTCAGACTTGGTGGCTTGCTTTCTCACTTTCCCTCTCTCACTCTCTCTCTGTGTCTTTCTGGTCAAATTAAAATAATAAATAAATAAAATGAATAAATAAATAAAATAAAATAAATAATTCTTTTAAAAAAATCCTAGCTAAATGAATTCAAAACATATTGAAAGGTCATTCAGTATGATCAAGTAGGATTCATTCCAAGCATGCAAGGGCTGTTCAAGAGAATGGAATTAATCAATGTGACAAATCACATAAATAGAAAGAGGGACAAAAGCAATATGACTGTTTCAACAGATGCAGAAAAACATTTGACATGTATTCCATTCTGCAAGAAGTTTATCTTTCATTCTGTAATTAATACCAGTATGGGTAGATAATCCATCCCCGATAAATCCTGAACCAGTAGGTATTTACATAGGTGTCTGGAGGGTGGGGAGTCTTCAAAAAGTTCATAGAAAATGCACATTATAAAAAAATTATGCTTGACTTTTCAAAACTTTTTCACTAAAATAAACCTGTACTTTAATTCCATATTCCACAAACTTCTGAAGTGCACTTGTACATGCGTGGCTGTGAAGTGCTGTTCCTCACTGGAATGTAAGGCATACAGAAGGAAAGCATCTAAAGATGGCAGAAAATAAATCATAGGCCTAAAGGCCTTACAGTACCAGGAAATGACTCAACTCATTCTTCTTTTAAATATGAATCCAAGCCTTCATCATTAATGTGTTAAGTTATTTCAATAATCTGTTATCTCTAGCATCACTTCTTTTTAGTCAATTCTATCTTATTTTTCTTGAGCCCTTTCTACTTGAGTTGAATGCTCTGCTGACTTCTCCTTATAAGTTGCTTTCTCCTGCCTGTGTCATAGGTATGTGTCACTTTCTTTCTTTCCTCTTTTTTTCTTTAAGGTTTTTGTCATAGGGAGTGAATGCTTGCAGGAGAGGAGAGATTAAAAAAGATATGGAGAGATGCAAAGTGAGAAATCTCCCCTCCTTCTTTCTCTCGGGATTTTGGGCATACACATGCACGCATGTACCAGCATGATTTTCAAGCTGCTAGGTCCAGGGCTTGAACCGCAGTTGGCCATGTGCCAGATGCAGAAAAACATTTGACATGTATTCCATTCTGCAAGAAGTTTATCTTTCATTCTGTAATTAATACCAGTATGGGTAGATAATCCATCCCCGATAAATCCTGAACCAGTAGGTATTTACATAGGTGTCTGGAGGGTGGGGAGTCTTCAAAAAGTTCATAGAAAATGCACATTATAAAAAAATTATGCTTGACTTTTCAAAACTTTTTCACTAAAATAAACCTGTACTTTAATTCCATATTCCACAAACTTCTGAAGTGCACTTGTACATGCGTGGCTGTGAAGTGCTGTTCCTCACTGGAATGTAAGGCATACAGAAGGAAAGCATCTAAAGATGGCAGAAAATAAATCATAGGCCTAAAGGCCTTACAGTACCAGGAAATGACTCAACTCATTCTTCTTTTAAATATGAATCCAAGCCTTCATCATTAATGTGTTAAGTTATTTCAATAATCTGTTATCTCTAGCATCACTTCTTTTTAGTCAATTCTATCTTATTTTTCTTGAGCCCTTTCTACTTGAGTTGAATGCTCTGCTGACTTCTCCTTATAAGTTGCTTTCTCCTGCCTGTGTCATAGGTATGTGTCACTTTCTTTCTTTCCTCTTTTTTTCTTTAAGGTTTTTGTCATAGGGAGTGAATGCTTGCAGGAGAGGAGAGATTAAAAAAGATATGGAGAGATGCAAAGTGAGAAATCTCCCCTCCTTCTTTCTCTCGGGATTTTGGGCATACACATGCACGCATGTACCAGCATGATTTTCAAGCTGCTAGGTCCAGGGCTTGAACCGCAGTTGGCCATGTGCGAGTCCAGTGCCTTCACTGTCCTACCACCCCACTTTATCTTTTTGCTTCCATTTGCCAATGTGATTTTTTCCCCTTATGTGTTCATGACAGCTCCCTAAGTTTTATTCCAATTACATTTCTTTAACTCTTGTACTGTACTATTTATATTTAACTTATCTTCATATTAACTTGTATTGTTTTTAAAAACTATCTTTTAATAAGTTGATCCTCACTTCAAAATGTATTAAAAATGTTTAGGGACAGAAATGATTATTTCCTGTTTTTCCATCCAAGGGTTACAAGTGGCAAGAGAATGCTTATAAGCTGTCATCTAGCATGGCGTAATTGAATGTGCTACGCATAGCAATGATTCAAGTTGAAGATTTCTATAAGGCTATTCTTATGTAGTGGGAAAATGTGAAGACATAAATCTCTTACTTCTTTATGTAAATATCTAAGTAAAATGCTACCCCAAATTTAAATGATTCTAAGAGAAAAGAAACTTTTGTTCCTTAGGTTAGGGAAATGGTATAATAGAAGGAGGAAAGCTAACTCAAAGTCAAAATACCAATAATAACAATGAACCTAAGGTGTGTAGAGGCGGAAACACGTATTTATAAAGCACGTACACGACCAAGTACCACAGGGCAAAGTGCTTTCTAAAAAACTACTCATTTAATCTTTTTATGACTCTAAGAAACAGGTGGTAGTTATTTTCATTTAAAAGCCAAGAAAACAAATGTATAGATCTAAAAGTAGCTAGCCTAAAGTTATACTGCTAGTAAGTGGTGTGGGGATGTATTTCTAAAATTTGTATTATGCAAATTTTTCAAAGAGCACAACAGATCACCAAGAATAAACAGCTTCAAGACAGAAGAAAGTGTATTCATAAAGATAACTGAATCAATTCAGGGTTCACAATGACTTCACTGACCTAACCACTTTAGTTTCTATCTTGTAATTTATAATAAAACTTAAGCCAGTACTTAGTTTTGAAGTTATATTTGAAAAGTTAGGGAGCTAACTCTAATAGTTAAGTCAAAACTATTATCTAAGAACGTAAATATAAAAATGATCAAAACAAGCCAGGAGACAGTGATATGACAGATATTTTAATGACTTAGGTGACCTTTTCAAAACTATTCTTTGTTAGTAGAATAGCTAAGCACAGAGACTTAAAGAGAATGATAAAGATGATATTCTTCTCTATCTTTATTATAACACAACTATACAGACATACCTTGGAAGATGTTTATTTATTATTAATTTGGATAAGTAAATAAGAAAATGACTTACTTTTTAAAGGCCTTGTTCAGAAGGTAGTATTTTTCTCTGTTGGAAACTGACTATCAGAGATCGAGATTCAAGTAACTAACTTCAGTACTCCAAGAAATACAAATGTCTTAAGCCATGACAGAAGTTGATGAGCATTTAAGTATGCTATTTTATTTATTCCTTTCAGAATTTTCAAGAAATTCAACCCATTTTTCATCTTATAATCCAGTAAGTTTTCTGAATAAAACTCAAGTTAGTTTCAATGTCTTTCAAATACATAAACATAAAACAGTTGACATTTCATAAAATCTTTTACCTTCTGGATCATAGGTTTGAAAAACTCTCCTGGCTTGTTCTGAAGGAGCTTCAGGCGCAACTAAAGCCATATCCTACAAAGACAAAAGGCATGCTGTCAACTAACCAGGTACAATAACATGACACTAAAAATAAGGAAAACAAATAGTAGGATGGAGAAATGATGGTATTTGGAGTTGGAAGTCGAGCTAGTCACAGGAGTGTGACTACATAAGTCACAAACCCTGGGCCTTACTTTAACATCTAAAAGATGGGAATAATATTTCAACCACAAAAAATTTTGTGAGAATTACATATGAATCTTTATATATAGAAATAACATGAAATACCTGAAAGGCTAATACAAAGTCTAATGTAAGTCTTAATTACTATAAACTACCATCTATAAAACTTAATCTTATATATTTGTTTCACATTAATTGTCTAGGTAAGAACTATAATTATATTTCCTGACTTTTGATATTCAAAAACAAGGGCTAAAGAATAATGCAATTACATAGCCAAGTATTTGAAATGGATTACTTTAGAAGGCATGTTACAGTGGTAACCAGCCAAAGATCCATCAATCAAATTCTGCATATCCAGAATTCTTAACTTTTCTTAAAGAAAACACCCGAGAGGCAGAATTATCTTTTTCCCCTAAAACAAATTCTCTACCATGACTAAATTCTTTTTACCACAGTAAGCATTGCTATTTATCAAAATTCTAAGCATAAAAATTCAGGGTTATCTTCAGTTCTTCTCCAAACTTTCTTCCACATACCTAAGCTACTATTCTATTGCTATTAGAAATACAATTGGGTCATTGGGAAAGTCATGACTTAATTTTCTATGCAAAAATGTACCATTGAGGCTGGCAAGTGGTGTGGTGGTTAAGGCACTAGACTCCCACATGGCAGATGGTGGTTCGAGTCCTGGACTTAGTGGCTTGCTTTCTCACCTTCCCTCTCTCTTTCTGTCTCTCTGGTCAAATTAAAAATAACAGTAATAATGAATAAAATTAAGTAAAATAATTATTTTAAAAAAATACATCAGGACTTTCCAGACTATGTGACCAGCATGAATCTAGGATCTAGGCTCCTGTTGTCTATCTTTGGTCCTAGTTTTGGTCTAAGCCTCTGCCTTCAATTGTGTTCACTCAGACAAATTTAATCAGAGAAAAAGTTTCCAAGTTCCCCTTCATACCACCTTGCATCATTTTTAAGAAGCTGAGGAGTGGGACCAGCAGTTAGCATAATGGCTATGCTGCTGAACTCCCACGTAGTCGACCACGGTTCACGTCCCGGCTATTTATCAAAATTCTAAGCATAAAAATTCAGGGTTATCTTCAGTTCTTCTCCAAACTTTCTTCCACATACCTAAGCTACTATTCTATTGCTATTAGAAATACAATTGGGTCATTGGGAAAGTCATGACTTAATTTTCTATGCAAAAATGTACCATTGAGGCTGGCAAGTGGTGTGGTGGTTAAGGCACTAGACTCCCACATGGCAGATGGTGGTTCGAGTCCTGGACTTAGTGGCTTGCTTTCTCACCTTCCCTCTCTCTTTCTGTCTCTCTGGTCAAATTAAAAATAACAGTAATAATGAATAAAATTAAGTAAAATAATTATTTTAAAAAAATACATCAGGACTTTCCAGACTATGTGACCAGCATGAATCTAGGATCTAGGCTCCTGTTGTCTATCTTTGGTCCTAGTTTTGGTCTAAGCCTCTGCCTTCAATTGTGTTCACTCAGACAAATTTAATCAGAGAAAAAGTTTCCAAGTTCCCCTTCATACCACCTTGCATCATTTTTAAGAAGCTGAGGAGTGGGACCAGCAGTTAGCATAATGGCTATGCTGCTGAACTCCCACGTAGTCGACCACGGTTCACGTCCCGGACCCAGTGGCTTAAAACTCACGCCAGGCACGTGTGCATGCGTGCCCAAGATCCTGAGAGGAGAATGGAGGGGGACTGCGGCGTGGCCATTCCCCCTGGTGGGGGTGATTTCTCGCTTTCTGTCTCTGTCTGGCGAGCGCACATGCCCTATAGCAAAAACCTCTCCAAAAAAATTTAAAAAAAGATGCTGAGGAGTATAAATACTAAACAAAATTTAAAATGCTAATCCTCTAAGAACAAAATTTTTGTAACAAATGTACTTAGAACTTTTTTCCTAATCATCTTCCCCTCACCCTTGTTCACAGATCAAAAAACAAGCTGTAATTATCAATTAGAGTAGTTTTTAACCAAGCAAGAGGAGGTTCCTGAAAACCTTAACAGAATACTCAGTTTTTATGAGACTCAGGAATGGGAACCAAAACTAGGCAATCTATGAGAGCCTTTACACATTTTTTATGCATTACAACAAAATGTAAAATAATAAGACCATCTGATATATCATTAGTGAAATTTATATCATTAGTGAAATTCAGAATGTACAATTATTTCCTGTTTACCACCCATTGATAGAAATGTCTCAAGATCTGCCTTTTTAGCATTTTCAATGCTGTCAATATTGTGCTGACAATGCGCAAGTTAAGTGGCATGCTTTCCTTTGGTCTAACTTCCCATGCCATTCTAACTTTAAGATCTCGTCCTTTATTGCTGGATACTTGGACTGCATCTTATCTTTTGATATCATAAACAATGCTGCACCAAATAAGCCTGAACATGATATTTCATACATGTGTAGTTATGTTTGTAGGATAGATCATCAGTGTAGGATGGTTGGATCAAAGGAGAAATACCTTAGAATTTGATAGATAATGCCAGACTTTCTTTTTTTCTTTTTCTTTTTTTTGCCATAGGGTGCTTGTGCTCACCAGAGAGAGACAGAGACACAGAGAAAGGGAAAGTGAGAAATCGCTCCCCCAGTGGGGATGGCCACTGGCGATCTCTTCTCCATTCTCCTCTCAAAAACTTGGACACACACATGTGCGCCTGGCATGATTTTCAAGCCACCAGGTCTGGGACTTATACAGTGGTTGCCAATATGGAAGCCCGGTGCCTTAACCACCATGCCATCTGCTTGCTCCTAATATGACAGATTCTTTAGTTATATTTATTAATGTAATTTGACTGAGAACTGTGAGAGAAAAGTAGTTAGAAAGAAAATCAGCTTTGACAGAAGAATGAGGTTGATGTTGAACTTTTATGAGAATCTGGAAGTAATGGTTAAATATCCAAACAGCATGTATGACGTTATCTCAATGCCTGGCCCTCTACAAACAATCATTGTCTGCCAATTGCAAGCTATCAGCTATTAAAAAAAAGGTAACATGGTAAAGGGGGTTAGGACTGGAGTATGTGCCAGGTAAGATTCTAAAACTAATAAAAGATTAGTTCAAAGAAGAACAAGAGTACTTTCAAAAAAGAACTTAAGCTGGCCAGCAGGTGGTGTGGAGGTTAACAGGTGCTGGCTTCCATATGGTCAACTCTATGGTTGAGTCCCAGACATGGAGGCCTCAAAGTCATGCCAGACACTTGTGTACATTCGTGCCAAAAATCCCAAGAGAAGACTGGAGGAGAAGGGACTGTGGCATGATCATCCTCCTGGGAGGTAATTTCTCATTTTCCCTCTGTCTCTCTCTCTCTGGCAAGTACATGTGCTCTATAGCAAAAACTGGAAAAAGAGGAGGAACTGGAAAAAGAAAAGGAACTCTTGTAACTCACTGGTTGAAGTTAGGAAGTGTGAAACA
Organism: Tupaia belangeri chinensis; assembly: GCF_000334495.1. Lineage (NCBI taxonomy): Eukaryota > Metazoa > Chordata > Mammalia > Scandentia > Tupaiidae > Tupaia > Tupaia belangeri. The sequence goes on along the minus strand of NW_006160168.1, from coordinate 3,472,778 downwards.
AGTGTCTCAAAAATCTGTATTTTGGGAAACAATGACAAACCCACGCATCAACTACCTAAACAGAAATTTCTTTTTTCCTTCCAACATACAACCCAGAGGGTTGTGAGGTTCCAAATAATGAAAACAGCAAATGTAACTGCCATTACTATAAAGCAAATTGTGTCTTGAACAATTAAAAAGATCATTTTTCCCTTTGATCTCAGTGATACATACTAGTAGGCAATTTGCTAAATTGCTTAGGAACTAATTCTCTTTAATCATACCACTTATTTTAAGATGTGTTTATATGTGTAGGGGAGGTAAGAAAAAAAAAAAAAAGAAGGAAAGAAAAAAAACCCAAGAGATTACAGTAAATTCTAATGGACACATTCCAAAAGTTCTCATCTACAAATCAAAGCCAGTTTATAATCTTCTAAAGTGATTACTTACTTTTTTTGACTGCTTACAATACTTTTTTAATTACTGCTGAAAATGATCTTACTTAAAGCTGGTTTCAAGTTTATATAATAATTAAATGTTTATAGATGAAATCAGAAAGTTACAAAACCATTTTCTATTCCCATTGAAATGTTTGGTGTTCAGGTTCTTTTAACCTTCTTTTTTTTGGAGAGATTTTTGCTACAGGGCGCATGCGCTCGCCAGAAAGACCAAGAGGGACAGAGAGACAGAAAGTAAGAAATCACCCCCCAGGGGGCATGGCCGCACCGCAATCCCTTCTCCTCCATTCTCCTCTCGGGACCTTGGGCACGCAGGCATACGTGCCAGGAGTGAATTTTAAGCCAACAGGTCTGGGCCTTGAACTGAGGTCAACTACACGGGAGTCCAGTGACATGGCCATTATGCTAACTGTTGGTCCCTCTTTTAACTTTCTAATTTAATTTAAAATTACGAATTCCAGCACCAAAGTCTACTAAGTTATTTAACTTAAACCCTTCTGAACAAGGCTTCTAATGTAAAGATCTATAGCAGAATGAACCATACAATACATATGGTAATATGATACATTGAAGTTTGCATATCAAGTTTGAATAGCAAGTATAGAATTCCATTCAAATGAAAGAGAGAATTTTAAAATCATAAATCCAAATATTTCAAGGAGAGAGGTATTATAACTGCCATTTTTTTTGTTGTTGTACATAAAGTAAATTTAATTATAAGGAAGCAAAAATGGAGGGGCCAGCAGGTGATATGGTAGTTAAGCTGCTGGACTACCAAATGGCCAACCAGAGTTCTAGTCCCAGACCAGGTGGTTGAAAATCATGCTGGGCACGTGTATGTGCGTGCATGTGTGTCCAAAAATCCTGAGAGGAGAAGGAATTGCAATGTGGCCATTCCGCGTGGGGGATGATTTCACTTTCCTCTCTGTTGTCTCTCTATTTTGTCCTATGGCAAAAGTAAAAACAAAAACACACACACAAAAAGAAGTAAAATGGACCATTTAGTAACTATGCATATGTTCACAAAAATATGAAGAAGATTCTGCCCCATCTTGTTTTCTACTTTCAAGATGTAATATAGCGGGAACCAGCAGTTAGCATAATGACTATGTCGCTGGACTCCCTCGTAGTCAACCGCAGTTCGAGTCCTGGACCCTGTGGCTTAAAACTCACGCCGGGTGTGCGTGCGTGCCCAAGATCCTGAGAGGAGAATGGAGGAGAAGGGATTGTGGCGTGGCCATCCCCCCTGGGGGTGATTTCTCTCATTCTATCTCTCTGTCTCTGTCTTTCTGGTGAGCGCACGCACCCTATAGCAAAAACCTCTCCAAAAAACAAACAAACAAACAAAAAGAAATGTTAGAGAAAACAATTTCTATTCAGCTACTTTACTGGTTGACAAGAATTGCTGAACAATACAGCTTTTAAAATGATCTAGGCCTCACCATGAAACCAGCGTCTCTTTTTCATGTAGCTCTGCCTGAATTGTTAGTGTAATTGTTTGCTGTTCACCATACACCTTTTCAAATATTGTAACGTTAGCTATCCTTCTGAACACCTACTGAAATACAAGGCCTGTGTTTGGTGGGTAGGCTAGAGATAAGTAGTTCATTACTGAAAAGATCTTTAAAGTTTACTCATTACACCTTTCACCATTATCAAAAGCAATCTGCTGTCATGAGTAATCAAAGAACCTCCGAAAACCTTACCTAACTTCAGGAATAATCAGACATATAAGAAGATTTTAAGAAGTTCGTGAAAAATCGGAATTAAGTGAGTTTAATTTTGTACAAAACCGTTTTGAAATCTATGCATAATTTCTGCATACTACGCATTGCCAGTGAGCCTTCTGAAGACCTCTTGGGTATAAAGGACGTTTCAGCTTGCAGACAGTATTTTAGAGTACTATTAAAAACCCCTTTATAAAAAAAAAGGAAGTTAATTGGTAAGTAATTTTCCTTCAAACTTTAAAGCAAAATTTCACTTTCATAATTAGTTTCATACTGACTCTTTGCTCATCATACTTAAGAAAACGACTTGGGAACTATCAATAGATTTTAAATACCAAATGTTTTCAAAATATATACTGTTCCTGGTTTTTTTTGTTTTTGTTTTTTTTACTCTTCTGTTACTTTCTAGAACTGGGCAAAAGGCCCCACCTCTCCATGGCAGCTCTGTTCTGTGGCACTGATTTGGGTCATATCAGCACCAAAGTCTGGGTAGGAAACGTAAGGAGAGCCCTGTGAGGTTCTTCCTCCAGAAAAACAAACTCTAAGTGCACAAGTAAAAATAAAGCAGTAGGAGAAAATGTCTCCAATAGAGAGACCATCTACTCTTATAATCAATTATTCATTTTAATCAATGGGCTTCTCTTTCTCCCTTTTAGCAGAACTGCACAATTCACTCCAACAATCCTTTTGGTCTTACCCAGCCAGTTTCTGCCAGTTGATTGATCTCTAATGCCCTCAGTGTCCACTCTGTGAAATGCCTTTCCTGTGCATCTGGGAAGCTATTTATGAACCATCTTTGCAAGAACAGAGAAAATGGCTTTCTATACTCTGTCATTTTCTGTATTCTATCACTTATATAAAAAAGCCATTAGCCTCTCACAACTGTATTTCATTAAGAAAAGAACTAACAGGGACAGCCCCATAGCCTGTTGGACAAGGGCACCAGATCCCACAAGGATTTCTGGTTTAAATCCACCTCTGGAGGCTTGAAAAACTCTGGATGCATATGCATCAAATCCCAACAGGATGGAGAAATGGAGGAGAAGGGACTGCAGTGTGATCACATTTCATTGTGGTGGGCCCTTTCTCCCTCTGTCTTTGTCTCTTTCTCTATGTGACACACATGCCCTCTGGCAACTGGGAAAAACAAAAACAAAAACAAAAAACAAAAACAAAAAAAAATCAAAGCAAAACAGCTAAGATAAGATACACTACTACTTTTAAGCACACAAATATTTACGCATCAAAATGATTACCTGACTATATTCAAGGTAGAATATAACATATAAGGTAGAATATTATACAAATACCGAGGTAAAAGTTTTATTAAATCTGCCAGTCAAAAGGTTTCTTTGCAACTTCCAAAGGACTCTTTGCATCAGCAGTATTCACTTAAACTTTGTTAAATCCCATGAATGCAACGCACACCATGTGATAAACGGTATTTTTGTTCCCAATTAGTTGGCCCTTCCTTCCTTTAAAGAGGATTAAATGTAACGGGACCTGAAGTGCCTTCTGCAGGATGGGTCTACGTCCTCGCCCCACTGATAACTGGTTTGGCCAGCTGGCTTGTTCTGGTCATAACTGGAAGTGCCATTATGGCAGCTCCTGGCAGAAGCTTAAGTGTCACTGTCCTCTGTGAGGATCTTGTGCTCGCTTTCACGAGAGCCGCACATTCCTGACGCTGCTCCTTCAGCCCAGACTTTAGGATGGAGGAGACACATGAAGCACACTTCAGGCAGCACGTAAGATAAGAAAGAAGCTGTAGGCGGAGTAGGAGTGTGGTGGCAGTGGGTGACCTAGGACATGCGGAAAGAGCACGCACCGATAGAGGGAATGTAAATATGACAGGAGTGACGTTGCTGAACTTTTATCATCATCACATGCAGGCAGCTGTAACCAATGTGTGGAGAGACTCCTATCCCGAGAAGGGCAGACTGGTCTCACTGGCCCCATTATCCTCGACTGCGACTTCTCCCCCATCTCTTGGCAAAAGAATTAAAACCCAATATTCTGTGAGGTTTTATACTGTCACATGTACTATGCTACCTACCCAGTGACATCAATTTCAGCGACATGAACTGCGTGTATAGGAACTCGCACGTATACAGACCTCCTAGGTTTCGGAGGATGTGACTGCACCTGAGAGGATTAAAGTATAGTCTACTCAAAGCCTGGTGGCCTTGGATTAGTATGAACCACCATCCTGATGCTACCTCCTCTGTATGAGAGAGACAGACAGACACACACCCAAAGAAAGGGAGAGAAGCAAGCCCTCCCCAGCCCCCACATCCCCCATGAGGAACAGTCACACCACAATCCCTTCTCCGTCTCCCTCCTTTTGAGCGCATACACACAACATGCACCGGGCTTGTTTTTCCAGTTGCCAGGTCAGGGACTCAAACCGCACCTGGATGGTTACGGGGACGCAGCTGCTTTAACTACCAGGCCATGGAGTTGGCCCAACCTCCTTTGTATTTTAAATAAGGTTTGAATGATTGAAAAACAATCACAGTTCTCAAATTTGTGATATTTTACCACTTTCTCATGGCTTTCAGAGAGAAGCTTTTACTGTTTATTAAGAAAACTGCTCTGGGGTCAGCAGGTGCTATGGTGGTCAAAGCACTGGACTTCCACATGGCCGACCATAGTTTGAGTCCTGGACCTGGTGGCTTGCTTCCTTACTTTCCCTATCTCTCTCTCTCTTGTGAGCACATGGGCCCTATGAAAACTTTTAAAATGGTAATAATAAAATTAAATAAGTAATTCTTAAAAAAAAAGAAGAAGAAAGAAAAAGGAAGACTGCTCCACTTCCATGAATTTGCTTTACAGTCAGGCCTTAAATATTCATGTTAAGCTTTTCATATCAAGATCCACTTTTGTACAGTGAAAATGACTTGAGAATTCTAATTATTCATCTTTTGCTTCCATTTCAATCTCCTAGTACCACAAGTACGGTATAGCTATAACAAAGCAACTACAATTCTTCAGAGTATGAACTTTCACTGACCACACCACATTTCTTGTCTTTTTGCTTAATCTTTTTTTCCAAGACTACAATATAACCCTCATATTGTAAGTCTAAATCCTACCACGTCCCTTCACTCAAGTGCCATCTCTTGTGCACCCACCTTTCCCTTCTTCCGATATTTTCTCCACCTTAGCATAATGATTTTTTTTGACTTGAGGGAGGAAAATACTTAAAAGTATACTAGTATCTACCTTTGGAGATACACGTTTCATTGGTTCTAGACTATAAGATATAGGTGAAAATGATACACACTTCACGGGGTTGCTTTGAGGATTAAATACGAAATTGTGTGTGATACATAGCACAGTGCCTGACACATGGATAACATTTAATAAATGTAATCAGAAAACTATTACAATGTATCCGTCCTTGCATTTCAACAGAACTCAGCACAATGCTGAAGGTTTGCTGTATTAAGGTGCTGGAGGAAAACAAAGATAAATCAAATAGTGTTACAAAATGTGGGAGAAACAAGAGGAGCAAGCCCTATCAGAATGAGCAGTCACCACCCCAAAGATGTCAAGGGAGGACCAAGGATGCCAAGCAGGATTATTATTATTATTATTTTGCTATAGTGTACATGCGTTCGCCAGAGAGACAGAAACCGAGAAATCATGCCCCAAGGGGGATGGCCATGCTACAACCCCTTCTCCTCCATCCTCCTCTTGTGATCATTGGCACACATGCACATGCGCCCGGCGTGAGTTTAAGCCACCGGGTCCGGGACTCAAACTGCGGTCGACTACATGGGAGTCCAGTGACAGCCATTATGCTAACTGCTGGTCCCCCAATCAGGATTTTGATAAGCACATTTGAGCATGGGATAAAAGAAACAAAAGAACACACATATAAAAAGACAAAATCAAACTTATTAAGACTTTAATGACAGTCATACATTAGACCTCTAGCTTATCTGCCTACAATTGTTTCTCATCCGTTATGGACGGACAGCTAGAGGAGAGGGCTTACCAACAGCGACCCTATGGGGCCGGACAGTGTACTGCAGACATGCAATGCTGGGTGAGGCAGACCCTCATGGGAGGTTTCTGGTTTGTATCCAGAGATCTCCCCACACATGCCAGTGCAGGTGTGCCCACGACCCAGGGCTGGCTCAGGTTGGGGGTGGGTGACGATATGAAGACCCTGCTGAGGGTGCCCTATTGTCTCGTTCTGTCACTCTTACTCTCTCATGGGAGAATAAACAAACTTAAAAAAAATGCTGACTCTAATGAAAACTCATGAACTCTATTCATGACAGACTGCCTTTAGGCTCTTCTATCACTGATATCTTATCTCTTTAAAAAAATTATCTGGATTCTGTTAAACAACAAAAAAAAAGTCAAAGAGAGAGTAGGAATTATTTCAGGAAGCAGTTGGATGTCGCTGATATGAATGAAAAGTGATAACCATTAAAAAAGAAAATTCAGAAAAATTACACAAACCAGATATTTGGAGAGCTTGTATGAGGTCATTCAGAGTCATAGCGAAGCATATATAAGGACGATTAATGTTCACTTATTTAAGGACTTAAGAATGCCTTTATTTTGAGATTTCTGGCCAAAATAATTAATGGGGGCCAGGCACTGGCTTGTTGATAACACAACTGAACCCACAAGGGGAAGGTCCTGGGTTCACGTCCCAGGACCTCCCTGAGTATGCCGTTCTGATCAGCGCTGACTGAGACGGGGCTAGACTGCAACATCAAGAGCCTGTTGGGAGTGCCTGTCTCTGTCTCTCACTCATAGGAAAAAGACATACTTTTGAAAAAAATTTAAGTGTTAGTATTTTGGTGGAACAAATCATTGGCAGAATCCTATATCATTGATGAAGATTATCCCCTTAGTATGCTAAGCAGGGAAACAGCTTCTGGGTAAAAACGGGCATATATTTAACAATTCAAATAATGGAAAATGGCTAGTATGTATAGGCAAATTCTATCCAAATTTCCTAAGTACTTCTTTTTTTTTTTCTTTTAGAGATTTTTGCTATAGGGCTTGTGTACTCACTGGACAGACTGAGACAGAGAGAGA
>NW_006160168.1:3449726-3464905 GCF_000334495.1 Tupaia belangeri chinensis | reverse complement strand
CGTGAGAATCCAGCGACATAGCCATTATGCTAACTGCTGGTTCCCATGATGCATCTTTACAAAGAAAAAAAGAAAAAATAAATCATGACTTTTCTGACAACCCAATAGATAAGGCATAAACTCTATACATATGGACAAACTCTAGATACATAGATGGGATGACTGAATTACATTAACTTATGGGAACTCTGGTACAAAACACCCAACTGTGAATTTAACTGTACTCCAAATCTCATAAATTTTACCCAATAATTAAAGATATACAAAGGTGAATTTTCTTGTAACAGTAAGCAGCAAAGTCTATAAAGCATCATTTTACTTCTTTTTTTCCTGAGATTAGTTGAAAAGTGACAAACCTGCCACACAGGTATAAGAAACATAGTTTTGAAAAATATAGATGTTTGAAGAATTAAGAACCTCTGTTTAAACGTATTTTTTTTTAAATGTTTCCCTTGCCCTACTTATTACATATAGAGAAATGTATAAATGTTACCATAGAACTCATTTTTAAAGGCCAAAACAAGTGGCTCTGACACATTACTGCAGCCATCTTCCTAATGTTCCACTCTGGTGCACACGAAAGCAGCTTGCTCTGTAGAAATAATTCTACCTAGAAGCCGTTCTCACAGCACTGTGAAGACACTGTCAGTTCACGCAGGAACAATTAGGTATTTTGTTTCTCCTTCACATTAAATTCAGTTTCTTTATATATTTTGCATTGAAATGGTAATGTGCTTTCATGTATTCTTACCTGAAAGGAAAACTGCTTTATCACAGGAAAGGTCAAAGGTAATGTTATACATACACAAAGAGTCCTTTTATAACCATGAGAAAGAACAAAACAGGGATGTAAAATCATCTCTTCAACTTCAAAAGAAAGTTTGAAATAGATTACCAAGGAAATTAGTCACCGGTCTTCTGAAGATGAAACCACATGCTATAGGTAGGTTCTAACTATTTTTACATTGGATCAGCAGCTGTCACCCCATACTGAGATTCAAATGCTTAATGAAAACTAAAATTCATCTTGTCTACCATTTTTATATGAGTAACTGTAATGATATTAAAAGTGTCATATTTTTAAATTTAAAGAACTTGTCTTGAATTTGCATTGAAAATTAATTTTATAATTAGCACCCAATTCAAGGGAAATTGAGAAAGTGATTCAAATAATTTATTCTTAAAACCCAAGTATAAAAGGATTGAAAAAAATCAACAGAGAAAAAAGAGAAGAAAAAGAGGACAACTGTTCACATATTTAATTAGATAAATATTTAAGCATTTAACAAGGACATATATGTATTATTATGTAAAGACTTAACTCCTAAAAAGAAAATAATTAACATAGCACAAAACATGTTAGACAGCCTTGCTTAATAAGAGCTATTCTTTTCATAATTATGAGAAAACATTATTAAGATAAGTAAGTTTAAACAGAGGTTCTTAATTCTTCAAACATCTAGTTTTTCAAAACTATGATTCTTATACCTGTGTGGCAGGTTTGTCAGTTTTCAACTAACCTCATGAATAAAGCCACAGCCCCGCTCCTGAAAACCCAGGGCACCTTCCCTCTCAATGAACAGATCTAAAGGTTTTGTTCAGCTGTGGCTCAAATGACCCACTTAGAAAGCTCCATCCTACTTAATAGGAATTAAGTTTCGTTCCTGGAAGAGGTCCATTTATTTACTGGCACTGCACTCTACCTCACCCATATCCTCTTCTTAGAAGGTTCTGTGGGAACCTGCTGCTTGATGACTTTGCAGTTCCTACAAGGTCCTGAATTCTGTGATACCGCCCCTCAGTACTCACTATAAAACTCCCATACACAAGATGACTTGGACACATTTCTCACAACATACTCCCAGGGATACCATGTCAAGAAATATAATATCAGTTTTGTTGTTTCATGGAACAGATGCTTAGTAGGATAATGGATAAATAGATGATAAATTAAAAAAAATACTTTGCCTATATGATACTTAAAGAGATGACTTTTAAAACATGAGCCACACTGAAAAATTTAAAAAAAAATTTCATCATAAGAAGATTAAAAACATAAGTGGTCAATCTGAAGTTTTATAATCTGTTCATGAAAGTTCATTCTTGAATTTAGTTTTGTTGCTAATTTTCAAATAAAACTGACTCATAAACAATTTCTTCCATCTCTACAAAATAAGTTCCAAAGATCAGGAAGAGTTTCAGCGGAATTAAAAAGGTAGGTTCTGGGGCTGTATACGGCGTAACGATTACGTTGCTGGACTCCCATATAGTCGACTGCGGTTCCATTCACGGACAAGGAGGTTTGAAACTCACAGCAGGTGCTTGTGCGTGTGTGCCCCAAATCCCAAGAAGAGCCTGGAGAAGGCACTGTGGTGTGGTCATCAATCTGGGGGGTGGGGTGGGGAGTGATTTCTTGCTTTCTGTCTGTGTCTTGGTGTGCACATGCACCTTATAGCAAAACAAACAAACCAAACAAAAAAACAACAAACAAACAAAAACACACAAAAAAACAAAAAACCTCTCTTAAAAAATGGTTGGTTCTGAGCCACTGTTCATCTCATATATGAAGTGGTATGTTTATTAAATAAATAGGTTGGCACTTACATTTTAAAACACAAACTTATACCAGTTTTTTTTTTTTTCCTCCTTAATTATAGAGGCCAAGAGGTGGCATAGTGGTTGAGGCACTGGATCTTTCACATGATTGACACAGTTCAAGTCCTAGACCTGGCGGCCTGAAACATGCCAAGTGTATGTGTGTGCATGCCGAAAATTTCAAGAGGAGAATGAATGAGAAGGGACTGTGGTGTGGCCATCCACCCTACAGGGTGATTTCTTGCTTTCTTTGTCTCTCTCTGTATCGTTGGTGAGCACACATGTCCTACAGCAAAAATCTCTCTCTCAAAAAAAAAAAATAGAGAATGTATTTTGACAATACATATAAATACTCATCAAAATTGTTTCAAGTTAACCATAGGAGTTTTAAAATTGATCAAGTAGAAAAGAAAAAGCTATTGGGTGGTTGGAAAAGTCACAACACATTTTTGTATAGAAAAACAGAAAAATACATTGTGATTTTTCCGATTACCCAATAGATCTACTGCTATTTCCCTTAGGATATAATCTGTATTATTTTGTTTCTTGTTTTATAAACTTAGAAATATGAATTCGTAGGGTGGAAGATTTGTCAAGTAACAACATGGTTTTATTATAGTTTCTGGCCAGATTGACTATTAGTGATTTTCAGAAATTTATTTAACGAAAATATACTAGCACCAACACTGTGCCTCGCACTGCTCTAGGTACTGGGAAACAGTAGGAGACAAAACAGACAAAAATGCTGCCTCACAGAGCTTACTACAGGGACAAATAATATGTAAAAAAGCAAATAAGTAACATGTATAGTACTCAGAATATATTAAAAACTCTTACAACTCAATAACAAAAACACAGGTAATCCAGTTAAAAACAGGAAATGACTTGAATAGGCATTTCAAAGAAGATAAACCAATGGCTAACAAGCATATGAAAAGACTTAACATCATTAGTTAGTAGGGAAATGCAAATTGAAACTATAGTGATCATTTAAAACTCGCTGGGATGGCAATAATAATTCTTTTTATAATAGGAAAACTGTAAGTGTTTTTAAGGACATGGAGAAACTAGAACCCCGTATACTATTGGTAAAAATGTAGAATGATTTAGCTGTTGTGGAAGTTCTTCAAAAAAGTTGAACTATTGGGACCAGCAGTTAGCGTAATGGCTATGTCGCTGGACTCCCATATTATCAAAAAAAAATATATATATATATATATTTTAAAAAGTTGAACCATTATATGACCCAGCAATTCCACTTCTAAGTATATACCCAAGAGAACTGAAAACATTTGTACACAAATGTTCACAGCAGCGTTATTCACTCACAATAGCCAAAGATAGAAACATCCCAAATGCCCACCAACTGATGAATGGATAAACAAATTGTGGTATACACATACAATGGAGTATCATTCAACAACAAAAAAGGAAGAAAGTACATAGTGATACCTGGTGTGATGAAAATGTTTTGGAACTAGACACAGATGGTGATTGTGGAACAATGTGAATGTACTAAATATCGTTAAATTGTTTACATTTAAATGGTTAAATTTGTTTATTAGTGTTGGGAAAGTCATAATATATTTTTCTTTGCAAAAGTGTGCCTTGATTGTCCCAAGAACCCAATATAAAATGTACTTAAATTAAAGCATAATGGCTATGTCGCTGGACTCCCACATAGTCGACCGCAGTTCATGTCCCCGACCCGGTGGCTTAAAACTCACGCCGGGCACGTGTGCGTGCGTGCCCAAGATCCCGAGAGGAGAATGGAGGAGAAGGGATTGCGGCATGACCATCCCCCCTGGGGGGGTGATTTCTCACTTTCTGTTTCTATGTCTCTCTCTGTCTGTCTGGCGAGCGCACGCGCCCTACAGTGAAAATCTCTCCAAAAAAAAAAAAGAAACATATAGTATCTATCCATAAACATACCCACCTGTCTAAAGAGACAAAGACATAAATGCAAATTATTCCACAATTCAGAGTACATGTATTTGGATGTCGCTAACTTAGGAGAAATGCTTTTTTTTTTTTTTTTTTTTTTTTAACAAATTTGCCATAGGACACATGTACTCACTGGTGAGAGAGAGAAAGTAAAATCACTCTCCAGAGGGGATGACCATGCCACAGTTCTCTCTTCTCCATTCTCCTCTTGGGATTCTGGGCACACACGCACAAGCGGCTGGTGTGTTTTTCAAGCTGCCGGGTGCAGGACTGAAACTTTATAGCTGGCTATGTGAGATCTAGTCACTATAACCACCATGTCACCTGGCTGGCCCAGGGAGTGCTTTTTAATTGTGAAAAATGAGTAGAAATCATAACTGAAAACTGTTATTTATTTGAGGAAATATGTCTATGCTTTTTATTCTCATAATACGTTGTTCCTATTATTCATAGTTTAGACCATAGCACTAAATTTCAATGAAAAAAAAAAAAAAACAGTAGGCCTGGCCACTGGCACAATAGTAACACTGGTGCCCTGCAGTTCTGGAAAGCATATGAAGACTATGATTTGGACCCAGACTGGCCAGAAAAACATCGGGGCAGATGTGTGGAGAGCTGGGGGGCTGAGGAAGGACCGCAGTGTAGTGAGACCTTACTGAGGGGGCTTTCTCTTTCTCTTTTTCATGCACATGCTATGATTAAAAAATACTAATAAATTCAAAAATAGTATTTATATGGTAATCAAACATAGGCCTATAACTACAGACCCTTTCCTATCACTGTCTTTGAAGGGAAATATAAGGAAAAACCTTAGAAGACCCGTAATAGCTCAGCTCTCTCTGTGTCTATCTGAGATACCTGGAAGAGACCTCTCTCATCTCCATAATCCCACTTTTATATGAAGTACAAATAGTGAATAAACTGCTTCAGTCATGAGTATATTCAACCATAGCAAAACTGTTAAGTACATATCTTTCTGAGGCTCTCAGACTGAATTACTAGAAACTTATCTCAGGGCCAGCAGGTAGCATTGTACTTGCAGCGCTGGACTCCCACATGGCTGCCCAGGGTTCTAATCCTGGACTCGGCAGCTTCAAACATATGACAGGTGTGCATGCATGCCTGCCTGCCCCAAATCCCAAGAGGATAATGAGGGAGAAGGGATTGTGGCATGGTCATCCTCCCTAGGGAGTGATTTTTTTACTATCTTTCTCTCTCTCTGTCTCCAGTGAGTGCACATACCCTAAAACAAAACAAAACAAAAAAACCTCTTTATGAATAGAGAATTTATTCAATGAAAAAAAAAAAAAACATATCTCACCAAACAACTCTCCCTCACTCACCAATACCTATCACCACATCCTGTTATTTACCTCAAGAATAAATGTCTCCAACTCATGTACTTCTATTCCCTTATACTGGGTTATTGCAAAAGCTATGAAGTATTTTTTCCTATGTAAATATGCATCATGACTTTTCCAACGACCGAATACATCACCACACTGACCAAATTCTATTCTTTGCTCACCTGGAATTCTACAAAGGTCTTGTTTACCTATCTTCAATATCTATCTGTTCAATATGTTTGTTCTCCACAATTAGCCAGAGTGATCTTTTCAAAATGCAAATTTAATCCTCTTCCCTTTCTTCCTACATCCCATAAAACTACTCCTGTTACCAATTTTTATGAAGCCTGGTGGCTGAGATCTTGGATCCAAATCTAGGCTTTCCCATATGGCTCCAGTACCACGTGGTGGTACCCTCCCACCTGTGCCACATAGTTGGATCTAGAATAAATGCTTACCACATTACAGACCTGTGCTTTTTCAGTACTCATCACACTCATAACTGTACAGATGTGGTTATGAGTAATGCTTCCTCCCATTAGAATTTATACTGTCATGAAATCAGACATCGTATCTATTTTTGCTTACTGCTGCATTTGTAACAACTAGCATAGTGCCAGGCACATGCTGTATGCTCAGTAAATACTTAATGAATGAGTACAGTGTATGAATGAATGAAGATAGGGCAGTTCCAACCATTATTACTCTTGGTACATAAGTCACGTGAAGAATTAACTGCTTTCCCTAGGCATTTCACAATGCCAAATTATAGGTTGCTTTGAGAATGACGAATTCCAACCAACTTTACAAAACTATGACTTGTACAAAGTCAGCACTTGAAATATATATTTGGAAAAATGTAACAGTTTTACAGAAATAGACAGATATTAATATTTACAACAGAGGCCGGGAGGTGGTGCAGGAGTTAAGGGGCCGGACTCTTACATGGCTGACTGCAGTTTAACTCCTGGACCTGATGGCTTGAAAATCCATGCCAGGCACATGTGCATACATGCCCAAAATCCTGTGAGAAGACTGGAGGGTAAAGGACTACCCATGACCATCCCCCTTGGGGGGTGATTTCTCACTTTCTCTCTCCTGTCTTTCTCTGTCTCTCTCCAGCAAATGCACACATCTTACGGCAAAAACTGTAAAAGAATCAAAAAAAAAGTACATGTTTATTTATTTAACAAACTGGCGGGGGTAGGGAACGATGTTTGCTTCATGCCATGGAACACATAATGTGAACAAACTCACCAAAAACAAAACGCAAAAAAAAAAAAAAAAAAAAAAAACAACCAACCTCACAGATTAAATTGCTTGCTCAAATGCTGAAATATTAAGGGAGAAAACCATAAAAATAATGGTTCTTGTTATAATTTTAAGGAGAGCAAAATCTACGGTACTTTCTATGTGGTAACAATTATGCAAATACCTAAAACTGAACCAATAAAATGTTTTATCTTATCTTTATTCCTCATTTGCTATAGGGTGCGTGTGCTTGCCAAGGAGAAACAGAGAGAGAGAGAGACAGAGAGAGAGAGAGAGAGAGAGAAAGAAATCACCCTCCTCCCAAGGAGGGATGACGACCACACTATAATCTCGTCTCCTCTATTCTCCTCTCGGAATTTTGGGTGCACACACACATGTGTTTTTTCAAGGCCTTGGGTCTGGCACTTGAACCACAGTCAGCTATGTGGGATCCAGCCTCCTTAACCACCACACCACAGGCTGGTCCTGAACCCAGTAAATATTATCAAGTCTTATTGCTCTCATTTATCATCTAGGTGATCTATTTTGTTTTACTAAATTTCCAAAGGAAAAAAAAATTCTTTTACCTCTAATTCATTTTAAAGATAACAAGTACAATCCAAATTAAGCTATTCTAAAATACATGGTAAAGAAAGGGCCTTAAGAAGCTATGAAATGAGTCATGAAAAAGTATTTTTAGGCGATAAAAATGTCACTGGAACACAACGTGATAAATTCATGCAAAAGCCTTCGTTCAACTAACGAATATCCTACCCAATGTGCGAGACTGCATACCAGATCCTGAGACTACGAAAGTTGGTCTGAAAACAGTAACAATCAGTATAACGCTCAGGAGTTCTAATAGAGAGATAAGGTACTTGACACATACAATTAATACGATTTATAGTAAAGAATCTAAAATAATTTAAATTATTTTCTTCTTAATTTTACTTATTTCTTTCATGAGCAAAAGAGACAGAGACAACACCTCTAATAAGATCTTGATACCATAACCCACCCCTGGCCTTTGGCCAGCCCCAAATCCTGGGCAAGCATGTGCCTGGCATACGCAGGGAGGTGTCTGGACTTGAACTGGGAACCGTCCCAAATGGGACTGCCTCACAGAGCATTGTGTTTTACTCTATGCCACTGTCTGCCCCCTCAAATCTAAAATATTACTATACATTTTTCTATAAACAACGTATTGCATATGCATGCTCTTATGATGATAGCTTTGAGGATGCAAATAAATGTAAACTTAAATACTGTGTTTGATTACATGGCATGCATTAAGCTATGTTTTCCAGGCCTACACCTGTGTTTTATGAGCTTCAGTATTCAGGAAATCTATGTCTGTACTCAGCATTCACTGTACATGGCTAGGATCTACACATATGAAAATTAATGAATGACAGCCCATTCTATGGACAAGGCTCCCTGCCTACCATGAGACATCAGAAAAAGTGCGGAATTAGGAACCGTGAACTTTGTGTCCTGAGATAAATGGAACAGCACAACAGATTAAATACTACAGGGACAACAAACCAAGAAAGATGAGTAAAAAGTGTGGGTTTTATAAAATGAAGAGTATAATCACTCTTAGGACTCTGTCAATATCCCCAATTTTTTCAGATGCTTCAATACAAAGTGTCTGCAAATCTACATAGCTCAGCTGACACTGTTACTTGTATTAACCTTCTGTGAAATGTCTCCTGTTGTTCTGACAACAAATCATTTCTTAAATGTCAATCATAAAATTTATGATTTAAATTACTTTCACATTATTTTTATATTTAACAACTACATATAGTTTTACAGAACTTATTTTTCTAATGTTCAAGAATAGAGTTGGAAATAGCATAATTAATAATTGGTTTGATGGGCTAGCAGGTGTCATAGTTGTTAAGGCACTGGACTCTCACATGGTAGGTCGTTCAAGTCCCGGACCTGGTGGCTTGAAACTCACGCCAGGCACACGTGTTTGCATGCCCAAAATTCTGAGAGGAGAATGAAGGAGAAGGGCTTGCAGCATGGCCATCCCCCCTGGAGAATGGTTTCTTATTTCCTGGCTCTGTCTCTCTGCCTTGCCAGTGAGAGCACACTCCCTATAGCAAAAATATCTCTTAAAAAATATTGGTTTAAAAATGCATTTTACATGTAGCTGCAATTGACTTTCCTTTCTGGAAAGTTATAACATGAAATTCTCACTCAGGAACTAAAAGTTATTGCTACAGTACACATTCTGTTTTTAACTTCTTCCTTCCTACCTTAAGAGAGAAATAAAAAGCAAAAATTTTCAGACTAAATGTAACAAATCAGTAAGGCTTGTACTTTTAGAGCTGTTGTTTAAGAAAAGGTAATTATGTATCTTGCTCTAAATAAAATAAGCTGGACATTTGCCAGCCATAATGTAAATACAGGAAAAAATAATTAGATTCACAAAACTTAACACTGTTAATTCAAAGTTTGGTATAATGCACACAAGTCAGACTTATTAGAGAAACAAATAATCTCATATTCACAAACACGTGCTAGTAAAAAAAGCTCATGGGGTAATCACAAATGTGCACTGGAATTAAACTTCAAAATGCAATTTCTTTCTTTTCTTTTTTATTTTGAGAGGTTTTCGCTATAGGGTGCATGCGCTCGCCAGACAGACAGAGAGAGACAGAGAGACAGAAAGCGAGAAATCACCCCCCCAGAGGGGATGGTCACGTCACAATCCCTTCTCCCCCATTCTCTTCTCGGGATCTTGGGCAGGCATGCACACGAGCCTGGAGTGAGTTCTAAGCCACTGGGTCCGGGATGCGAACCGCGGTTGACTACATGGGAGTCCAGCGACATAGCCATTATGCTAACTGCTGGTTCCCAAAATGCAATTTCAAATTCCCCTTTCCACTCACCGACCCCAACAAACATCTAGCAATTCTGTCCATGATATCAAAAAATGTTTAACAAATGTTTGTTGAATTATGAAAACTACATTGGTGATGTTGATCAGAGTATCTATGATTTATTGAGCATTTAACTTGTACTAGTCATTGCTAAATATCTTATATTTAAACCTGACAACAATTTTAAGAGCTAAGGAATATCGTTAGTCCTTATTTTAAAGATGTAGAGAAAAAAGTTGAGACATGTTAGGAAGTGGTAAAGCTGGGATTCAAAAGGTGGATGGCTGATGCCAAAGCCTTTTACCATTCAACTGTGGAAAATATTATATATAAAGATTGAGATTTTAGAAGTAGCTTTGTCATACAAGTTATAAAATAAATAAATTCAAATGCACTTTATCTAGTTCAATATTATAATCATACACACATTACAATTTTAGTAAATATTCTATTTTTTAAAAGTACTTGATTTCAATACTATTAAACTGTTACTTAATTTTAAAATAACTTCAAAGAAGATGCTGTCATTAAAATATTTTATATCATGTAAGTTGGCTCTTTATCCTCTATAAAAAAATGCAATCCAGAACTTTTAAATGCTATTGTTTTCTCCATAATACGAGTGATTTTGGGGGGGAAAAAAAATCAAAGGCCAAAGCTCTAAAGTCAGAAAAAGAAAAGAAATTATAAGTAAACCATGATAAATTTTGTTAACATGATTGCAGAATTAGAGCAGTATAACAGAATGTTCTTTGGTACTAACTAACAATCTATTTGTTAGTAGAAACAAAGTGAAATTTGCACAAAGATTCAAATAATAATTAACAAATTTGGACTTCTGTTTGCCTGATGTCATCTTAAAGAAAAACAAACCCTGCTATTAGCATACCTTGGCAAAAAATACGGTGAGATGAGTTTCACTGCCAACAATCCAGATAGGGAATTTTGGAGATTTCAAGTAAGAACCAACCTAGAACAAATGTAGCAAAATAAAACAAATAAATGAACATTTTATACTGCCACTTAAATATCTGTTTATTTGAAACAGAACTTTATTTGTCCAATTCATATTTTAATAAGATAATGTATTGTTCCAGAGTGCCTTACTCATAGTGCTCAAATGCAGAACATAGGAATGAATAGGATTGTTGGTACTAAGCTAATATTGTATCTCAACAACAGGACAACAACATAGATTTAGCAAAGTTAGAAATGACACATTTAAAGAGTCATCCTTAGGGTCTGCTAAAGTTCATAAACATTGTATACTTCTAGAATTTAGTTTGGTACCTCAAACCCTAGAAACCATAATCCTGATGACAATTACTTTATGGGGAAAATAATTATGAATTAACAAAAAAGCAGGTTTATGAATATATAAGTAAAAAGAAAAAGCTATTAGACTATCTTTGTTCTCAAAGAAATGGTACAATATATAACATTAACGTCTCAAGAAAATGCACAATCTAAAATATTTAAAAAAATAAAAGAACTGTCATTTGACTCTTCATGATAGGTTAGTTTTGAAGTTTCACAAAATGAACAGTCTGTTTAAAATGTATCAAAGCCATACTTACAGCCTTCCATCAACATCATACTTTTTTTTTTTTTAAGAGGTTTTTGCTATAAGGACGTGTACGCTCACCAGAAAGACAGAGAGAGACAGAGAGAAAGAAATTGAGAAATCACCCTCTCAGGGGAGAGGGCCACGCCGCAATCCCTTCTCCTCCATTCTCCTCTCGGATCTTGGGCTCGCACGCACAAGAGCCCGGTGTGAGTTTAAGCCACCAGGTCCGGGACTCGAACTGCAGTTGGCTACGTGGGAGTTCAGCGACATAGCTATTACGCTAACTGCTGGTCCCCAACATTATACATTTAACCTATAAACATTCTAGTACCAACAACTTGAGAATATCACTTTGCATGTGTGACGAATAAAGCTGAATACTTAACAAATAAAGAGATTCATGAAATTTCCATCATGTTCACACCATCAATTCTGCAGTTTATGAGGACAGAAAGCGTAACTTAAAAACAATCTCAGCCATCGAATGTGGTGATCTTCTTTCCTCACACAGACTGCCTGTATGTGGGAAACTCCAAGCGACTACTTCTAACAGTCAGGCTTAACTACAAAGGGATTTCAAAATGTTCGTGGAAAATGCACATTATGAAAAACTATGTATGGATTTCAAAATTATTTTGCATAATAAAACCTTACACTTTAATTGCATGTTCCCATGAACTTCTTCAAGTCCCTCATATTTTTTCCTAGTCAACCAGCAGCTCTTGCATTGAGTACCACCATGGCCCTATGGAATTTACTTGCATCACCAAGAGGGAAGTGGAAAATAGGTACTCCTTTGTATTCATGGATAGAAAAGTTAGTCTCTTTGTTCCACTATAGGAGGGAGGAGTTAGACGTGCTGGCATGGCAAATGTTGAGCAAAAAGTAGGAAGAAGGATTTTGGGGGAGCAGAAAAGAATAAAAGAAAAAGGAGCTCTGATCACAGATTCACAGGAGGGTGTTTTGGTGGTTAGTGGTACAAGTCCTTCAATTTAGATGGAAGCCTGAGATACACAGGGGATCAGTGCCCAGACTGAATTTAAGCCACTAACCAGCACAGAGCTAGAATTAGAACTGAAGCTTTCTGACTCCTTTGGTGGAATTTCAATGCATCATGCCATCTCTTGAAGTGAACAGTTTAGATACAATTTAATTTCTCTTTTGGAAAAAGTATATGTGTGTATGTGTGTGTGTATGTATGCATATGTACTTAAATTACGGTAGACGTAAAAAAAAATGATTTTTATATAGTAAGATCAAAAAGTAATTAATGCTGGGACCAGCAGTTAGCATAATGGCTATGTCGCTGGACTCCCACGTAGTCGACTGCGGTTTGTGCCCCAGACCCAGTGGCTTAAACCTCACGCCAAGTGCGTGTGTGCCCAAGATCCTGAGAGGAGCATGGAGGAGAGGGGATTGCGGCATGGCCATCCTCCCTGGGGGGGGTGATTTCTCACTTTCTCTCTCTCTGTCTCTCTCTGTCTGGCGAGCACACATGCCCTATAGCAAAAACTTCTTAAAAAAAAAAATAATGAATGCTGAAATTATGACGTGTGTTACAATAATAAAAATCAAAAAGTTAAGTGCACTAATAATGTAATCACTCTGGAAAACAGTTTGACAGTTCCTTAATAAATGAAATACAGAATTATAATATCACCAAGCAATTTTATTCCTGGGTCTCCAGACAGAAATAGAAAATATGTTCACCAAAAACTGCTGGACTTTCACATGGCTGACTGCAGTTCGAGTCCTGGATCTGGTGGCTTGAAAAATCACACTAGACGGTGTGCCCAAGATCCCGGGAGGAAAATGGAGAACGGATTGCAGCATGGCCATCCCCCTTGGGGGTGATCTCACTTTCCCTCTCACTGTCTCTGTCTGTCTATGGCCAGCACATGCAACCTAAGGCAAAAATCTCTTTAAAAAATAAGTATTAAAAACATAGGGTAAGCGAAAGAAGTAGGACATAAAAGGGCAATGTATTGTATGACTCCATTTATAGAAAATGTCCACAAGAGCCAAAGCAGACGGAAAGTAAAGTAGTGATGGCCAGTGTTCAGGGGCTGGGGAGGAGGAAGTGGCCCTAATGGATTTACAGCTTTTTGGAGATGAGTAAAAGATTCTGGAATTAGGTAGGAGAGACAGTTGAACAGCCAGGTAAATATACTAAAAAAAAATCACTGAATTGCATACTTTAAAATGGTGAATTTTATGGTATAGTAGTTATGATTGATTTTTTAAAGGCACATGGCAAAAATGCCTATAGCCAACACTGTCTTGGTGTGTGTGTGTTTGTGTGTGTGTGTGTGCGTGCGTGCGTGTGTGTATACAGATTGAGCATCCCTAACCTGACAATACCGGAAATCCAACATTGGAAACTTTCTTAGTGCCAATATGATGCCACAAATGGCAAATTCCACATCTGACATCATGACAGGTCACAAATGCCACAATACAAAAGTTACCTTCAGACTATGTGTATAAGGTGAATATGAAGAAACTGACTTTCATGTTTAGAACTGGGTTCTATGGGACTAGCAGTGAGAGTAATGGCTATGTTGCTGGACTCCCATGTAGTCGACAGCAATTCAAGTCCCAGACCCGGTGGCTTAAACTCACGCCGGTGCATGTACCTGTGAGCCCAAGGTCCCAAGAGGAGAATGGAGGAGAAGGGGTTGCGATGTGGCCATCCCCCCTCGGGGGTGGTTTCTTGCTTTCTTTCTGTCTCTCTCTGTCCGGGGGTGGTTTCTTGCTTTCTTTCTGTCTCGCTCTGTCTTTCTGGCAAGCGCACGCTCCCTATAATGAAAACCTCTCCAAAAAAAAGAAAAAAAAAAAAAGAACTAGGTTCTATCCCTGAGACATATTATGTAATATTATGTAAATATTATGCACTGGGGAACCAGCAGTTAGTGTAATGGCTATGTCGCTGGACTCCCATGTAGTCGACCGTGGTTCGCGTCCCAGACCCGGTGGCTTAAAACTCACGCCGGGCGCATGTGCATGTGTGCCCAAGATCCCGAGAGGAGAATGGAGGAGAAGGGATTGTGGTGTGGCCATCCACCCTGAGGGATGATTTCTCGCTTTCTGTCTCTATGTCTCTCTCTGTCTGGCGAGCGCACACGCCCTATAGTGAAAACCTCTCCAAAAAAAAAAAATATATATATATATATATTATGCACTTATTATGTAATAATAATATGTACATGCAAATATATCAAAATCCAAAGAACTCAGAAATCCTAAACATTTCTGGGCCCAAGTATCTGTATATATACAGATATATATTGCTTTATTTGTATTAGTGAATATGTATACTAAAAATGATATGTAAAATGTTCATTTCATTTTAAAGAGAAATTGATCATGCTATCAAAGAATGGCTAAATATTCAGATTTACAAAATGAACATAACCACAATTATTTCTTTAATGCCATTTCTTTAAGTATTTGGTTAAAAAAAAAAAGTACATGGATTTTGAAAAATTATATAGGGGGGAACCAGCAGTTAGCGTAATGGCTATGTCGCTGGACTCCCACGTAGTCGACCGCGGTTCGCGTCCCGGACCCGGTGGCTTAAAA
>NW_006160168.1:3432886-3449461 GCF_000334495.1 Tupaia belangeri chinensis | reverse complement strand
CCAATGTGTTTTCTCCCCCCCCCCGCCTCTCTCTCTGGTGAGTGCATGCACCCTATGGCAAGCTTTAAAAAAAAAAAAAAGACAGTTGAATTCATACACTGAATTGCATACTTTAAAATGGTAAATTTTATGTTTTGTTAGTTATGATTGATTTTTTAAAGGCATATGGCAAAAACCCTTATAGGTTTCCCTTATATCAGGCATCACTCTACTCTCTCTGGGATCAGAGACCAGATAACTAGGAATAGTCCCTGGGTCTTGAGGTCATGAAAATTATTCAAATTAGTCAATACATAAGGAACCTACAAAACCTAGCTAACCCCGTTCCACTTGCCATACAAGCTGCCCCTACAGCTTCAGTTTGCTGTCACCCTGTCCCCACATGTAACCCCATGCAGCCTTGCATGGCAACCCTCTCTCACTAAAAGTGTAAAGAACAGAGTTCTACTTTCCAGTTGTCCAAGTATCATTATGTTATGTTGCACCATTAAAAAAATTTTAAACTCTTAAAAAACGCAGTTAAGGGCCAGCAGGTGGCATGAAGGTTAAGGTCCTGGATCCTACATGGTCCACTGTGCAGCTGGAGTCTTGGATCCGGTGGTTTGAAAATCACACCAGGTGTGTGTACATGCATGTTCTCAAAAATCTTGTGAAGAGACTAAAGGAGAAGGGATGCAGTGTGGCCTCCCAAGGTGGTGGGAGGGTCATTTCTCATTTTCTCTCTCTCTCTCTCTCTGGTGGGCACACCTACCCTACAGCCAAAACAAAACAAAACAAAACAAAAACTTCAGCTAAGTGCTGGGACAGATAGCAGTTCCAAGCAGGGGAACAGACAGCAGTTACTGTTTTCCTGTTCCCTGTGGGGAAAACATTCTTCTGTTCTAACTGATATTTAAAGGAAAGCAAAAGTACACACTTAGAAAACCTTATAATTCTACTGTAAATGTCCACTGATGCATCCAATAAATAAATACTTATTGACCAGCTAATATGTACCCAGCAAGACAATGTACCTGCCTTCAAAGAGTTCATTAGAGAAGGCAATAGAAAAACAAATTCAAGATTAAAAAAAGGTAAGTAAACAAAAAAGGATAATTCACAGTAGCAAATACTATAAAATAGTGTGAAACGGGCACTGAGGGTATGGTCAAACAGTCTTTGAGGCATGCTTTGAAATATAACCTGAGGAAGACAATGAGCCATCCATTTAAAGAGCTGGATGGGGAGTGTTCTAGAAAAAAATGACAAGTACCAAAGGCTACGGGGCAGGAAAGGGTGGCACATGTTTGGAAAACTGACAAAACACCAATGTGGTGGGAACACAGCAAAGGACAATGCAGTGCAACTAGAAGACAGGATTCTAGCCAAAAAGGTCCTTCAGGCTACAGGGTAAATGTTTCAAAATACAAGATCGCCACACCCTCGCCTCCTGTAAAAACACATCTATGAACATACATACATGTCCCTAGGATACATGTGTAAGAGTTTTGAAGGGAAGAGACACAGTTTGATTCACTTATTGCTAAGCTGTCTTAGAATAGCTTTACTTTGTGTAATTAAAGTAATTGAAAACAAAGTTGCTACTATTTAACAGTAAGATCACTTCTAATGAGTAAGGCAGGATGAATTCTATTTGATTATCATATCCTTGACACATTGGTCCAAGTGCTGTTATAGAAGAGAAGCCCTGCCTGGCACAAAAGAATAAAAAGGATGGAGGCTGGCAGGTGCCTTGGTGGTTAAGAGCACTGGACTCCCACATGGCCAACCATGGTTTGAATCCTGGACCTGGCAGCTTAGTTTCTCATTTTCCTTCTCTCTCTTTCTCTCACTCTCTCTCTCCCCCTCACTCTCACTCTCTCACACACTTACTCAGTCACTCTGTCCCTCTCTGGCCAAATTAAAATAAATTAACAAAGTCAGATAAATAAAAAAAAGAAAGAAAGAGAAAGAAAGGACAGAGAACAAGACACTGTATTGTTACTAAAGTAATTACCACAGAACCACTATCATGGGACTACCATTCCTTTTTTTTTTTTTTTTTGGTGAGGTTTTTACTATAGGGCACGTGCACTCGCCAGACAGACAGACAGAGAGAGAAAGAGAGACAGAAAGCGAGAAATCACCCCCCAGGGGGGATGGCCATGCCACAATCTCTTCTCCTCCATTCTCCTCTTGGGATCTTGGGCACACATGCACACATGCCCAGCGTGAGTTTTAAGCCACCGGGTCCGGGACTCAAACCGCGGTCGACTACGTGGGAGTCCAGTGACATAGCCATTACGCTAACTGCTGGTCCCAGGACTACCATTCTAAAGTGGAAAAGAAAATCAGATCTATTTCTTTCTTTTTCCCGTATCATAATATCTTATTATGTGTAAATCAATAATGGTTTAAACCCCATTTAAAATTGTTTGGAATAAACGATGGTTAGTTCCGATTGTGGAGGAAGGCAAGGAAATGTATAGCAATAAATTGAGTTCTGTGGCAGTTCCTAACCCTAGCACATGTGTTATAGAGTTTAATGTGAACTATTTAGAATTTTTTAACTGTGAAATAATTTTTCAGATGGAATAGATAAAAGCTAGAATTCCAGGCATTCAGGAAATTCTATTTCATTGCCTGATAAAGTATTACAAGTTGCTTTGGTAAAAGCATACTCTTCCACCATACTGTTTGTTAGTAAATGAGGAATACTCTTCACTAGTGAATAGTAAAACAGAGTCTTTCTCAAATAATGAAGAAACAGAGCTTTCTTTTCCCTCCCTCATTATAACAAAAACCACATTTATGCTTAACATATGTCTCTACTTTTATACATGATTTTCTATGGATTGTGCCCATCTTCTCACTCCAAAAACAACAGATCTAGTGTGGCAAACTCAGCGAAAGATGCCAGCTTAATTATCCTTAATAACTCTGTCAGCTGAAGGTGGGAGATCAGGAAGAAACTGAAGAGAGGTCTATAATTATAGTAGTAAGCTAAAATAAGCTGTCATAAGGAAAAAAAATTCATAACAGGGTACATGTGAATAAAAACATTCCAAGTACATTAAAAATCAATTTACCTTACAGTATCTTAAAGCTTCCATTAATGTTAGGAATCCCACAGCTGCTTGTTCATGTATACCAAGAAGTTCTGCAAAAAATAAAACAACCAACTTAGCATTATATTAATATATGTAAATCTAAAAAGTAATAATATGTATATATGTTTATAAATACACTGCACCAAAACATTTACTTTTCTCCAAAATCAGACTTTAAAATTTAGCAAGTATTTATTAGGATGCAATGTCAAAACTCATTATAGTACTACTCATTATAAAATATCACTAGATCAGGTTTATGGTAATACTTCAGATGTACATAAAATGTACTAGTAAAACATTATCATCGATGTTAATTTTTTAAATTAGAGAATTTCCCTCTTGAAATTCAGGGAATTATGGGGGGGGGAGGAGGGAGGGAAGGGAGAAAAACATACTTTAAAATATCCAACAAAAGGCTTTTACTTAACTCACTCCTCCCCTGAGGAGTGATTTCTAGCCTTCTGCCTCTCTGTCTCTGTCTTTCTGGTGAGTGCATGCACCCTATAGCAAAAACCTCTCCAAAAAATATAAATAAATAAATAAAATAAATTCAAAATTAATAGAAGCACATACAGTTTGTATTTTGTCCTTGGCTTCTTATAGACATAGACAGATAGAGAAAGTAATGATTCTTTTTAATTTTTTTTTTATTTCATTGCCAGAGGGCATGTGCAGTCACAAGAGACGAGAGCTCCCCATGGGGGCATAATCACACCACAATACTTTTTCCTCATTTCTCCATCGGTCAAGATTTGAGGTACACACAAACCTGCACAGTTTTTCAAGTCACCAGGGCTAAGATCCAGCACTTAAACTCCTCGAGCATGGCACTAAACTGCTGCTCCACAGGGCCAGTCCCTAAGCAATGGTTCTTAAATTGTGGTGTAGTACTCTTTGGGGTCCATAAGACCTTTTCAGAAACGACGAAGATTAAACACATCCCAGGTTTTCATAATATGAAGTTAACTGCCTTTTATACTCTTACTTTCTCATGAGTGTAGAGTTTTACAGTCTAAATGATGTGTTATACCATAGCAGATAGAATGTATGAGCAGATGTGAAAGTCTGACTATTAATATGAAAGACATTAATACAAAAGGATTTGTAAAAACTTAAACACTTAATATTTCTTTGGAAAATAGCTGATTTTTATTAAAAGTGTTATGATTTTAGCAAGTAATATCATCATTTTAAAATGAATATGTATTTGAAAAGTTTTCAGTCTTTACATATGAGAAATATTAATCTTTATTTACTTATAAGCCAATAAACAAAACTTCTTTGGAATCCTCAATAATTTTTAAGAGTGTAAAGGAATGAGATCAAGAGATCTGAGAATCTTTGGATTAGAACATTCAAAGGAAAAAGAGGGACAGAAGAACAGATCGAATAGGTAGAACTGGATACTCCATAGCTCTGTAAATGTTTCCCTTTTCATCTGAAATGTAAGTATCATTAAATGTCTCCACGTTCAAGAAGAATATATGCTGGGAAAGTTTTACAATTTAATTTATAAAATCAATTACCACCACCTAGTGTTACAATTTGATACTACACCATCTATTCCTTGGCATTCTAAACAAATATCTAGAATAGTATTTTTATAATTAGATGCTGGGTTTCATGCCTAAAGTCAAACATGTATTCACAGATATATGTATATATCACCTGAACTTGCTATTGAAAGTAGTTAGATTAAGATATTCTGTGAATCAATAAAATGTGTGTGGGGGGGAAGGAATGGAAAGCAACTGCAGATACCAGAGAGTGTGGGAGGAGGGTGGGAAATGTCAGAGGGTGAGCATTTTCATATATGAAAATTATTTGTTCACAATAATGTGTATGATTAAGCCACTATACAGTGTATTCTGGATGGAAAATCACATATCGTACACTATGATGATATTAAAATAAATTAATTTAAAAAAAGAATTATATGCTACTAATATAGCAAACTAATTATTCATAATGCTTGGGTAATCACATGCTCAGGCATCTAGTTTGGATGGTAAGATTTAAAAATTATGCCTATTTCCCTAAACAGAATATATACTTTGAAATGTTATCTTCTTGGGGCCAGCAGGTGGCATGGTGATTCAGGTGCTGGATTCCCACATGCTGACTGCAATTCAAGTCCCAGATCTGACTAGTTGCTTTCCCACTTTCCCACACTTCTTCCAGCAGGATACTCGCCCTCTCTCTCTCTCTCTCTCTCTTCGCCCCCTTGTGAGTTTACATGCCCTGTAGCAAATCTAAAAATAATAATAATGATGATAAATAAAATATCTTTAAAATGTTATCTTCTTTTATAAGCTAAAGTATATTAATATTTTTATGAGAAACTATGATATAGAGAGGATATAACATTCTGACCTATTACAACTTCTAGAGCTTTTTTGTATGAGACTTTCTTAATAAGTATCAAGGAAGTACATTTATGTAGGATACATTTGCACAGTATCCTAATAAATTTTAAATTCTAATTGTGTTATTAGATTAAAATTTTTTTCTTGATATTTATTTATCATATAAAAGAGGTGGAAAAAACTATGAAGACTCACCCAATTTCTGACTGAATTTTCAGGATAACTACATATTTAATAGAGTGCAACGAGATGACATCATAAAAACAAGACTATTCTTTGGCCTAACTATAATACCCATGTTTATCTTTTTTTTATAATTGATGAGTAAAAGTTAAAGTTGTATATCTTTATTGTGTACAATGTGATGTTTTGAAATACGTACACATTGTAGGGACCAGCAGCTGGCATAATGAAATATGCACACACTGTGGGATGGGTAAATTGAGCTAATTACCTTAAATAGTTATTGTTTTGTGAGAGTACTTAAAATCTACTCTTACCCATTCTCAACAATACTTCATCAACTATAGTGGACTACACTGTATAATATATCTCAACTTATTCTTGTCTAACTAAAATTTCATATCCTTTGGCCAATATCTCCTTAACCATCATTTCACTCTGTTCCTATGAGTTCACATTTTTAGATTCTCTAATTATATTTTGGAATTGTCTATCCACATTTATTTCCTTAAATCTAGCATTTAAGATTAACCGCTGTTAGTCTCCATCAGCCTACATCTAGTTAAGTTCATGAAACTGACTGTACCTGTGTGCAAAGTTTCATATTCCTGAGTACTTGGGATTTTTGCTTTATAGTCTTCGTCACCATCAACTATCACTTCTCTCTGCTGTCAGGTGACTACAGAAGTGTCTTTTGCGTCTTTCAAATTTGATGTTGACTTGAAACCAGATAGAAATGCTATATTTGTTTAATAAACACACTTTGAGTGCTAAATATTGAAAAGAACAAAACCAAGCATAGTGTAGGAACACGAAGACAGCACAGGGTGGGCCAGCCCTGAAGCCTGGTGGCTAATGAAACAGGATCTTACATGACTGACTGAGGGGTTAAACTGTGACTTAAAAATATGTTGAGCACATGTGGGTACATGCCCTAAATCCTAACAAGATGAAGAAATAGAAGAGAAGGAATTGTGGAACGACCATGTCCAACTGAGGGGTGCTTTTTCCCTTTCCCTCTTTATGTCTCTCTCTGGAGAGTACATGCATTCTCTAGCAATTAAAAAAAAAGCCAAAGATACCACTGGGGATACAAAGCTAAAGATGAAAACAACCAGTTCCTCTAAAGGGTAAGTTCAGTAACTGACGGCAGGGTACAAAGTAGGACACGGCAAATAACAAGAGAGCGAAGTGCTCAGCTGGCATCCAGCCAGGGTTGCCAGATTTAACAAAAACAAAAACACAATAGGATGCCCATTTGAATTTAAATTTCAAATAAAAAGCTATTTTTTTTAGTATATGCAAATATACGGGGTACACGTATACTAAAACATATGATTCATTGTTCATATGCAATTTAAATTTTACTGGGAGACCTGTATTTATCTGACAACCTAGTTCCAGCTAATTAAATGTATTTTTACAAGTAATACAATTTGAGGAAAATAGCACTTCTGATCTTTTCTCATATTAATTCTAAAAAAAACATTTTTCAAATTTGTATAGCACCTTGCCACTTAACTTCAATATATGCTAATTACTGAATAAATATTAAAGTCTCAAAATGATCTTAGTCTTAACACTTTAGATTCTCTTTTCCAGGAATCATGAGTTCATTAACTTTCAACTATATTCTTGACAGACTACAAAATTGATTAATATTAAAACACAAACAAAGAAGCCATCAGGCTTCTGATTCATAAAAATTGACACTGCTATCCTAATACCATAAAATAAAGAAAACATTATAATAAAAATAAAACGTACAAAATAATATATGTACAATACATACAAAAATAAAGTATGTACAAATACTGAACGGCTCCTTTAAAACAGAAAAGAGATCATAGGAAAACTGATCTACAGAAAAACAAACTCACAAAAAACTCCAGCTTCAAATGTCTGCAGTATCACAAAATAAAGGGAGTCACAGAGGGAAAAGGCCACAAAAGGTTTGGAGAGCCAGAG
This sequence comes from Tupaia belangeri chinensis, assembly GCF_000334495.1. Lineage (NCBI taxonomy): Eukaryota > Metazoa > Chordata > Mammalia > Scandentia > Tupaiidae > Tupaia > Tupaia belangeri. The sequence goes on along the minus strand of NW_006160168.1, from coordinate 3,441,852 downwards.
TAGAGTTTGGATTTTTAGTGTATGTAGGTAGATACAAGCCATTGAATGATTTTAAAGTGAAAGAGTAACGTGATCTGATTTAGTTTGGGAAAAACTACCCTAGTCACTGAAAAAGGCTAGGAGAATGGACAAGAAGGCATTCAAGAAAAATTAGTTCCACTGTGGTTTATTTTTCTTCTACTACAGCAACAAAGGTTTTAAGAGTTGAGGCATGCATATACGATCTTTTTGATAAAGACTATACTATATAAATTTTACTAAAGGACATAAAAAACACCTTGGGAAGACTATACTATATAAATTTTACTAAAGGAAAGAAAAAACACCTAGTGGGAAGATTTAACATTGTGAAGTTATATAATTTTTTTAAAATCATCTATAAATTTAATATAAACTCAATCCAAATCCTCGCAGATTTCTTAAAGCCAGAACTTCAATAGCTGGGAAAAAGTTCAGCTGGAACAGACAGCTGTAGAAATGACTATGACAATTTGGAAGTATAATGTCAGGAAACATGCTAAGAAATACCAAAGTATATTATAAAACCTTAACAGTGTGGTTATAATTTATTATAAACTATATAAGTTATATTTGGTCGTTGGAAAAGTCATGATTTATTTTTGTACATTTTTCTATGCAAAAATGTGTCATGACTTTTCCAACAACCCAATTATTAAACTATGTTAACAGTGGCGAAAGCTCACAAATCAGTGGAATACAAGAATTAAAAAAAATGAGAAGGTGAAGAAACTAATAAGGGCACTGATAATCTATTCCATGAAATGTTAAAATAAAACCTGCCAAACCTAGAGAAGCACTCACATATTCAGACCCAAGAAGTAAAAGGACCCCATACAGAATTAACTCAAGATCTTCTCCAAGGCACATAATAGCCAGATTGACCAAACCCACGCACAGAGACAGACAATAAATTTCACAAGAGAGAAATGTCAAGTTACTTTCAAAGGATATCCCATCAGGCTAACATCAGACCTCTCATTGGAAAGAATGCAAGCAAAGAAAGGATGGAAAAATATATTCAAAGTGTTAAGTGAAAAACTATTTCAACCAAGAATACTATGCCCAACAAGATTATCTTTCATATGGAAAAAGGAGACAAAAACATTCTCTGACAAACAAAATCTGAAAGAATTTACTAACACCAGACCAGCTCTCCAAGAAGTGCTGAAGGTAGTGCTATTCCAGGAAAACTAAAGTCAGACACACAGAAACAAGAGTACAAAAAACAACCAAAAAAATTACCAGCCTCACGATAGGGTAAGTCCAGAGTTGAATATTAACTTCCAGAGTTTAAATGGAAAGACCAGAGTCTGAGGAAAGACATTTAGAAGAAAAATAGAGAGGCAAAGCATTAATGGGACAAAGAAATGTGGTATTATCTATCTATATAATTTTATAGTTTTATCAACTGGACTAGGGAGAAATGTTCACATGTTGGAATATTCACTTTGTAAGCTAAATAACGTGATTGAATGTATATAAGAAATGAAATTTTAAAAATTTTAAAAAATGGTAATATCAGACCACAGAAACACTGCAAATTCAATAGAAGAGAGATTAATTACAAGAAAATGAACTAGTGAAATAGAATTTTTTTACTTCAGACTAAAACATTACTGACTTTCTTCTATATTTTGATTTCCAGATTTAAGGATTTTTGTCTTCTCTTGAACTGTTGGTAGGTTCATCTACCTACTATTTGAACTGAATCCTAACCTTTTTCCTGGCATTAAGTCTTAAGCAAATTTCTCTTAACATTTTTTTGATTTTCATATACTAAAACTCAAACTTTTTCTGAAAATTAAAAAATGCTTTAAAAAATAACTATTTAATAACTGCAGTAAGCTATATAGTCCCAGTAGGTGCTACTTTATAATACGTTCACTTTACACACTAAGGTTTACGCCTAAAGTTAGACATGTGTTCATAGATATGTATATATCAGCTGTGCTTGCTACTGACAGTTTTTCAATTAATTAAGATCTTTAGTGAATCAATAAAGTGTAGGGGGAAAAAAGGCATGGAAAACAACTGTAGATACCAGAGACAGTGCGGGAGGAAGGAGGAAAATGGCAGAGAGTGAGAGGTAAGGAATCAAGGGGGAAAGAGAAAAAAAGCAAAATATATAGGAAACAAGAAATAGAAAATAATTCATTGACAATAAAATGTAATGGTAATATCCTTGATTGAGCAATATATAGTGTATCATGGATGGAGAATCTCATTTTGTGTACTGTATTGATGTATAGTGAATGAATATAATAAATTTAAATTTAAAAATAAAAATAAAAAGTAATTTAAAAAATGACTCATGTAAATAAGAGAAAATTTGTTTTTGATAGTGTTTCATATTTATAGAGAATAAATAAAGATTAAATAATAAAGTAATTCTTTGAGAAAAGGTAAAAAGGTAGATCCCAACTTCATGTCACTCATAAATAAATAGTCCAGATGGATTAAAGAGCTAAACATTAAAAACAAACAAACAAAAAACACAAGGCACTCAAAGAAAATACTGGCGATTATTAATTTAATCTTGGGGTAAGACAATTTAAGATGGTATAAGGGAAAAGGAAGAAAAATTAAAACAACCGGACACTACAGACAAAACAAATTATTTATCCTCATCATAATAAAAACCTTGGGCATAATAAAAGCCACCATTAGCAAAATTAATGAGAGACAGAAAAACCCAGAAAATATTTGCAACAAGGAGTTAATACACAAAGATCTAAAATATTTATAAAAAAAAAACTTCTAGAAATTGAGTGAAAGAAAACATCCTGACCTCTTGAAATGCCCGGAAATATAAAAAAAGACAATTCCCAGAAAACAAAAAATACTGAAAGCTGAGGAACCCAAAAAAAGGTGATCAAGCCCAGGCTCACTAGGGATCACAGAAGTATAAATTAAAACAGGCTATCACAGTCAATAAAAGGGTAGAATGTTAAAGACCAACAATCTGAGACTCGGGATGTAGAAAACGAGAGCTCTCCTCTATGGTTCAAGTGTAAGTTCATTCTTTACCAGTCGGTAAGGTAAAATTTAGGCATTATCTATCAAAATTCAACAGGTATTCTAAAACGTTAAACTTTATGAGTTACCATAAGGCCTAGGATTTCACTTCCTAAGTATAAACCGCTCCCCCAATCTGTTTTTAAGTTCTCGCCAAAAACTTGTACATGAAATGTTCCTAAAAGCTTTATTTATAATGGTCAAGTGGAAACATTTCAAATATTCATTAACTGAATAAGTGATGGGGCATGTTTATACCATGGGATATTATCCATTAGTAAAAAGAATGAAGTTCTGGAACAGGCTGAAACAGCATGAACTTCAGATGTTAAGCTACGTAAAAGAAACTAGTCACAAAAGACTAAATAATGGATGATGTTATTCATATGAAATGTCCAAAATGGGCAAATGTACAGAGATAGAAAGTGGATTAGCAGTTGCCAGGGCTGGAGTGAAAGGAAGTATGTGGAGTTTCTAATAGGAATGGGATTACTTTTCGGGACGACGAAAACAGATTTAAAATTGATTGTGATGATGGTGATACAACTCAGAATGTACTAAAAACCACTGACCTGTACATTTTAAGTGAGTGACATTTATGGTATGTGAATTATATTTGGTTATTGGAAAAGTCATGTGTTTTTTGCTTTTCTATGCAAAATGTGTCATGACTTTTTTCACAACCCAGCATTTCACTAAAGTTACTATTAACAACAACAAAATACAGATGCCTAAATTTTTAATACCATTTTACTTTTAGAAATATATCCTAGGAATACTTCAATATAAACAAAAATTACATGAGGAATCCTCAAAAAGTTTATGGGCAATGATAATTATATAAAAACTGCAGGGGCCAGCAGGTGGTGTGGTGGCTAAGAGTGCTGGACTCCTGTTTGGCCAACTGCGGTTCAAGTCCCGAACCTGGTGGCTTTCTCTTTTTCTCTGTCTCACTCTGGTCAAATTAAATAAATTATTACTTTTTAGTTTGCTATAGGGTATGTTCACTCACCAGAAAGGGGGTTAGGTGGAGGAAGAGAGAGGGAAAGTGAGAAAGTAAGCGACCAGGTCCGGGACTCAAACCACAGTCAGGCATGTGGGAGTCCAGCAACTTAACCACCATACCACCTGCTGGACCCATAAACTCATATTTTAATTCCACCTTTCCATAAACTTTCTGAAGTCCCCTCATAAACAAAAAATGCTTTCCTCCTGCATTGTTTTTCATAGCACAAAATGGAAATGATCTAAATATTCACTGTAAAGAAACTCAAAGAAAAAATGACGAGGGATAAAAAGTTCACTATACATGACAAATCAAGTACTAATATCCTTAATAAATAAAGGGGGAAAAGTGTCCCATTTATCTTTCATTGACCCTTTCTAGCCTTTCCTGAGTAACATATAATATCTCATTTCTTTCCTACTCCGAGGCTGATAATTACTGCTAGGAAAGAAGCCCAACTATAGTTGTCCTTGGTGTCCACAGGAATAACTGTTATCTAAATCTGTGGATCTTCAAATCTTTATATAAAATGGTATAGTATTTGCATAAAACCCATGCATATCCTCTGTATACTTAAAATTATCTTTAGATTACTTAAAAGTAGGGACCAGCAGTTAGCATAATGGCTATTTCGCTGGACTCCCATGTAGTCGACCGCGGTTCGACTCCCAGACCTGGTGGCTTAAAACTCACGCCAGGTACGTGTGCGTGCATGCCCAAGATCCCGAGAGGAGAATGGAGGAGAAGGGATTGCGGAGTGGCCATTCCCCCTGGGGGGTGATTTCTCGCTTTCTCTCTCTCTGTCTCTGTCTATCTGGTGAGCGCACGTGCCCTATAGCAAAAACCTCTCCAAAAAAAGAAAAAAAAAAAAGATTACTTAAAAGTAATTGCAGCATGAAAAATATTAAATAAACTTTCTGCATCTTTCTTGTAGAGAGCCATGGCCTTCTCCTTTTCAGATTTGGCTGACTGACTAATACAGACTGTAAAGGAAGTAGAAACTTTACAGCAAAAAGAGCCTATGGATTCAGTGGGAGGCTGAGTGAGGAAAAGACTAGGGACACAGAAGGAGCATTCTGTTTGGGGAGTAGGACAGGCTTGAGACAGTCTGCAGAACGTATAGACAGACAGACCAAGATAACATAGGAGCAAGTGCCAGAGAAATGCACAGGTCAGTTGGAAAGAATTGTGGCCACAGGACAAGAAGTAGCAAGGGTAGAAACCACTGGGATGACACACTTCAATCAGAGTTCAGGAAGAACCAGCTATTCCTTCCCTAAGATAAGATACGTCAGGGCCCAAAAATCATAGGAAGGAGAGAGCATGCAGAAGTCACCATGAGTAAGAGACCAAAAAACCTGCATGTTACTCAAGAAACAGATACCTTTAACCAGCTAGATTAAATGCTTTCAGCTACCTACCAGAAAGAAGATTCAAGAAAAGAATGAGCTCAGTTACAAAAAGCAGAGAAAGATTACTTATGTAGTTTTTTTTTTTTGGTCTATAAAATTTCACATTTAAATGTTGATCTTTATCAGAAATCAACAAATTAGGTTCTCATTCTAACCTCATCACTAAGTGAGTAATTTTGCATATATTGGTAATGCAGTGAGTGATTTCTTAAATTTTTTAAGCATAGTTGGATCGCATTATGGTGCTTTGTAATTCTGAAGTTTCATAATTTTTACTAATTTATACCTTAACATTGTATCCTTTTGTGTTTTTGGTCATTTACACCTAATTCTAAAATTTTAAAAATATTTAGTATCAAGGTTATCTAAATGTGAGCAAATAGTGGTAACTATTACTTTCTCAAATAAAGCATTTGTTCTGTCATTTGGTGACAGTTTTATCTAATTATAATTAGAAGAAAATAGAAAATAAATGTGCCTGGGAACTATAAGAACTATGAAGCTTCATATCCTATACTACATACTTCAGTAATAGGCATATGGTAGTTATTTGATATAAGTTGAAAGAGTAAATAAATGAATTTACAATGAGCCAATAAGAAATTGTATAGAATTTTATTCATTTATACATCAGTTATCTGAACGCATTAGCCAAAATGTGTCCCACTTCAACGTCCCTGGCAACATAGAAAGCTGTAAGAAAGGAATTACTGAGACCACGATGTAGTCATGGTGGCGGAGTTGGTAGTTCCACAGCAAGTACTTCAAAGTACAACGAAGTAGACCCTCTATAGCCACAGGTTCTGCATTTGTGGATTCAACCAACCATGGACTGAAAACATTGTGAGTGATGTGGAACCCGTGGACACAAAAGGACGACACATTTAAATACACCATTTTATCTAAGAGACTTGAGTGTCCTAGGATTTGGGGAATTTGGTATCCATAGGGGGGAGGGTGCATGTCAAAAACTAATGCACCACAGATAATGGAGGGATGACTAGATACTGTGTAATTCTCCTCAATTTTAAGCAAAGAACACTAAGAAAAATTAAAGCATATTTATATAGATCACAGAGAGAGACAGAGGGAGAGAGAGAATCCATTTATTACTGTTTTTTAAAGAGCTTAATCCCATAATCCCAATTTTATACTAAGGAAAAAAGCTTGAAGAAATAACTTCACTGAAGTCTAATACTTGGGTTTCAAAATCTTCGCTCTTAATATTAATAGTGCCATGAAAACTATAAAAAATTCTGTTACAATGTACTTACCTTTAACTTCTAAGTAGCGCAGAGCCATTAAACAGATGAATACAATCGACTGTACTTTACTGAATTGTATGAAATATGAATTGTAAAGAAATAAACACAGCAAAGAGCATACTTACTCATTCCTGAGCATTCCCTATCGCCATCCCAGACATTAGACACAGCATGTCCCGTCAGTAGAAGGTTAATTAAACTTTGGCTATTAATAAAAAGTAAAAATGTGATTAAAATATAAAATTGGTTTTTAAAGTAAATAATTTCTGTAAGGATGAAATGAATAACTTTTTACATTATGTTGTTTAACACTCCTCCCACATACACACAGGAGGAAAAAAATAAAGCACAAAAAAACCACACACACATATAGCTCAATAAAACAAGAAAAAAGAAAAAAAATTTCACTTTTAAGAAAAAAAGTTTGAAAAAACCTTACATTTTCCATTTTATATAATCATTCTTCCTGGATATAGCCCTAACATATCAATACATATTCATATCAATTTAACAATTTATCTTAAGACATTGTATTTAAGTAAATGAAAACAGACTAATCATTTATTTCATATTTATAATCTTAAAATATATATTTGTTAGTAACATATATCTTGTCTTTGATGGAGGATACATAAATTTTAACCTATGAAGTAGAAAGATCTAAAAAGAGAGACTTGTATATTGAACTGGGTTACTGATCACTATTTATTGATTTTGGTAAAAACAGGTATAAAAAGCTTGAGAGGATGGACAGTCTCAGAGAAAAGTGGAAATTTTTTCTCCCAAGCAGAAAAGTATTTATAAATAGGTAAGAATATACTTTTAAGTCAAAGTGAGTAAATTTTATTTATTAAAAAAATTTCATAAATGAAAGACAAAGCAGAGTTTGCTAAAATATCTCCTGACTCTTGGAACTAGGAGATGGCATGCTGGTTACATCGCAGGACTCCCACATGGCTGACCATAGTTCAAGCCCCAAGTCCAGAGGCTTAAAACTCACACTGGGAGCATGTGTGCGCATGCTCAAAATTTCAAGAAGAGAACGGCGGAGAAGGGACTGCAGTGTGGCCATCCCTTCTGAGGGGTGAGTTCTCACTTTTTGTCTCTCTGGCAAGTACATGCACCCTACAGTGAAAAAAAGAAAACCTCTCTTAAAAAACAAACAAACAAACAAACAAACAAAAACCAAAAAACTTCCCCACACTTATCCATTCATCTCAGAAAAAAAAATTAATCACAATAAATACAATGTACACATAATCCTAAACTTGAAGTTGCATAAAAGCAAGCAGTGGATAAAGCGAGAACTGCCCCACATTATAGGGGCCGTCACACCGCTGACAAGCACAATAATCACCTGGCTCAGTCATGTTTTAAGTCCAGTTCCTAAAAACTTAAGTCCAAATAAGGAAAAAACAGTCTGTTACATGTCAGTTTGGCTATTTACCTGCCATGTCCATACACAGGATCTATCAAGGGTTCACTTGCATCTTCAATTTCATTTTTTATGTTTTCAATGCCCTAAAAAAACACACGCACACAAAAATTCATTGGCTTATTCAAAAAACTAAAGTGAAAATTTAACTGGTCAGTTTAAACACTGATCAGTTTATACTATAAGTTAATACAACTATTTAAGTATTTTTTTTTCCTCAAAGAATTACGCAGGTTGATGGGGATGCATGTCAGATGATAATTATTAGTTCTTGAAAGTATATCTTTTCTATTCTTTTATGGGCTCTTTATAAGGAACACTAATGGACTCATGGGTCATAGAATGAGTTATATTTCACTTTTAAGAAGCAGGAAGAGAAATTTATTTAATACAAAAATTAATAATATTTAACATTAATATATCTGCTAAACCAATTGATTTTTTTTAGATCAGTTAGAAAATTACTGGTATTAAATACACACACACAAGAATGTTAACAGAAATACAAATTTAAGCATACAAATGGTAACTGATACATAAGAAAATTAAAGGTTTGCTTCTAATTATGCTTTCTCACAAACACCGGAATATCAAATGTGTACTGACAAAATCAAATGTAAATTAGGAGGGCAGGGAGCTTTAGTTTTCTTTCTTTTATTTTACTTACATTTAATCATTGTGCATCTCTATAGTGGACAGCATGGTTTTCAAAGTATGCATATAGTATGTGACAATTAAATCAAATATATTTGCATACATTTTTTTTTTGAGAGGTTTTTTTTTTTTTTTCACTATAGGGCGCGTGCGCTTGC
>NW_006160168.1:3409539-3432714 GCF_000334495.1 Tupaia belangeri chinensis | reverse complement strand
TACTGGGGAGTCCAGCAACATAGCCATTACGCTAACTGCTGGTTCCCCATACATAATATTTTTTAAGAGGTTTTTGCTATAGGGAGTGTGTGCTCACCAGAGAGAGAGAGAGAAACAGACAGAGAAAAATCACTCCATAGGGAGATGGCCATACCTCAATCCCTTCTCCTCCATTTTTGGGATTTGGGGCATGCATGCATGTGTGTGCCTTGCATGAGTTTTAAGCCACTGGGTTCAGGACTTGAACCATGGTTGACTAAGTGGGAGTCCAGAGATGTAACCATTATGCCATCTACTGGTCCCCTACACATCATTTTCAACAGAGAACTTCACGTTCTTGTGTCTGTTAAGTGTTTCTTGCCTGAGTCCCTCCCATCCATCCTTTAACTATCCCTCCTTCCTTTACAGTCTCTGGTATCTACGCTTGTCTTCCCTACCTATTGTATCTTGGGATCTTTCCATTTCTGCCATGGAGTGCAGACATTAAGCAGGGATATACAGTGTTTATAGTTCACAGTCTGGCTTACTTCACTTAGCATTAAATCTACTAGGTTGTTGGGAAGGTCATGACATATTTTTCTGTTTTTCTATGCAAAAATGCATCATGACTTTCCTGATGACACAATGTATTTATCCACTTTCTATCAAATGACGAACTCATCTGATGATTGAGTACTGTTCTGCAGCATGCATGTGCTGTATTTTTTCAACCCAGGTATCAGTTCTTGGAACACTTAGGCTGATTCCATGTCTTAGCAATTGTGCATACTGCTGTAATAAACAAGGATGTGCAGTGTCTTTCAGACTGGTTTCCTATACTTTGTGTAAATACCATGAAGTAGGATCACTGGGTCTTATGGTAGCTCTGTTTGTAGCTAAGGAACCTGCATATTGTTTCCCACAGTGGCTGTACTAATTTACATCCCCACAGTGTAGGAGGGTTTCCTTTTCACCATGGCCTCATAGGCACTGGTTCTTCTTTACTATTTTGATCATAGTCACTCTGACTAGGTTGTATCTCACTATGGTTTGTATTTGCATTTCCCTGATGATAAGAGGTGTTGAACAGAATATAGAACTCAGAAATAAATCCCAAAATATACAAGTCAATAGATCTTTGACATAGGGCACATAACAACGCAGTGAAGAAAGTGAAGTCTTTTTCAGCAAATGGTGCTGGAAGAAATGGATATTCAACTGCAGAAAAATGAAAGTGGACTCATCTCTGACCACTAATACATCAACTCAAAACTTATCAAAGACCTAATGTCAAGCCTCAAACTATAAAACTATTGGTAGAAAACTCAGGAGAAAATACTTGAAGACATTGGAATAAGCAAAGATTTCTTAAATAAGATCCCTAAAACACCAACAATTATCTCAAAAACAGACATGGGCAATTATATCAAGCTACAAAGTTTCTGCACAGCACCGGAAACAATAATTAGAGCGAAGAGACAACCCTCAGAATAGAAGAAAATATCTGCAAACTATGTTTCGATAAGGAATGGATAACCATACTATAGAAGGAACTCAAATACCTCACCTGCCCAAAGAAAAAAAGAACCCTAGTAATACTACACAATTTATACAATTAAAACATGAAACATGGACAAATGAATTGAACAGACAACTCTAAGGAAGACATACACATGACAAAAATGCTTATTTTATATTTTGAGAAGCAATTTGCTGATACTTCTAAATTATCAAATGGGTACCCAAACCCCAAGAGTTTTAGACGCTGGATAAGTACAAAACGACCCTCATCAACTTCAACATGACAAAGTTAAAGTGCCATTCTTTGTGCTACTCACCTAACTTTAATCATTGGTTCTATCATACTACAGGCCATTTATAAGAACTAAACAGACGAAGTATTGAATGATTATCTAAGTATTATGGGGGGGGAGAAGTATGAGATCTTATACTTGCCATCCTTGTTCAAAAAAAAAAAAAAGGGGCGGAAATCTTTTTTTTTTTTTTTTTTGAGAGAGACTTTTTGGTATAGGGTACATGTGAAGTCACTGGAGAGAGACAGAGACAAAAAGCGAGAAATCACCCTCCAAAGTGGACAGCTACACTTCATTCTTCTCTCAAGATTTTGGGCACACATGCCTGGCATGAATTTCAAGCTGCTGGGTCTGGAACTTGAACTGTGGTCAACCATATGGAAATCCAGTGCCTTAATCACTATACCACCTGCTGGCCCCAAGAAATCTTTAATCAACAAAAACATCTTGCCATTCCCTTGTTCCAAATCTTTATTGTGTTCCAATTTTGAGAAGATACAATCTAAGGCTTTTTTTTTGGAGAGGTTTTCGCTATAGGGCGCATGCGCTCACCAGACAGACAGAGAGAGACAGAGAGACAGAAAGCGAGAAATCACCCCCCAGGGGGGATGGTCACGCCGCAATCCCTTCTCCTCCATTCCTCTTTCAGGATCTTGGGCACGCACGCACACACGCCCGGCGTGAGTTTTAAGCCACCGGGTCCGGGACATGAACCGTGGTCGACTACGTGGGAGTCCAGTGACATAGCCATTATGCTAACTGCTGGTTCCCTAGGCAGTTTTTGTAGTGTATAAGAACCTTTAAATTAGCACCCAGACTCATCTTCCACAATTGTCACAGCAGTGCATTATGCTGCAGTAATGCCAAACTACTTACAGTTCTCCAAACTTGTGTTACACCCCAATCTCTTAAAACTTTACACTTGTTCCCACTGCTTGAAAAACTTTCCTGTAGCTTTCCCAAACAGAAAACCTGTACTGATCCATCAAGTCCCAACCTTCAAATCATTATAATACCATGTCTGACCTTGACTCCACCCAATAAGCTTAGGCATACTTTGTCCTAGTTTTCCACTAGGCTTTGTGCAAGTAAAATGAAAACACCAAAAACACTGCCATGATACAAGTAATTATTAATGTGTTACTTTTTTCTACAAAAATTAATAGAAACCCTAGTAAGATGTATCCCATACTATAAGCACAGTTCTGAGCACAGTCAGTATTCAATAAACATTTGTCAAGTAAAAGAAATTTTATTTCATATATGGTAAATCTAGTAAGATACTCAACTGACCACTAGATTAAAAACCAGACTAGCATTGGGGATGGGAAGACTGTAATTACACATATTGGAATAAGCCACATAAAGGTAAACTGGGAGAACAAAATACCCATCAAAGAAAAAGCATATAGGATCCAGAAAGCTAAATTTCTAGAATATAAAAATTTAGAGGGAAGAAAAAAGCAGGAGATAACAGATAAAGAAAATGAAGGTATCAAAGAAAATAAAAACATGAAGAAAACTGGCACAGTGATTTATCAGATAAGACAAAAAAATAGTGGGAGGCAAAAGGACTCGGCCACAGTGGCATAAGCAGAGGGCATACGACATGAGGCTGAAACCATACTAGAGGCTCAGGTTCAGGTTCTAGACCAACCAAAACAGGTTGTGCTATAAGTGGGCACCTGTAATCCTAGCTACCAAGGAGGTGTGCGTGGGCAGAGGATCACAACCAAGAGACCCTGTCAGAACCAATGACATCCCCTCCACTTCTTTTCCTCCCTCAGAGCCCTGGGAAGGAAGGGGGGAAAAAGAAAGCTTCCAGAAGGGTAAGGGGGTGAACTACCAGAAATTCTAAGATATTAAAAAAACAAAACAAAACAAAACACACAGAAGAACTGACAGCATTTCATAATTAGATTATTGACTACCTCTGTAGTAAAGCACAAGTGAAAGTTTGTAAGTGGTTAAGTAACAAGTAAGTAGAAAGGAAACTTAATTCTTTGTTATTAGCACAGGAGATTTTTATTTATTCTAAGATTTAAAACAATATCAGGAATAAAATTATTCATCACAGCAGGAAAAAATAGAACTAAACTAATAAAAGGGAGAAGCATCTTCTAAACCAACCTTTGTCAGTAACACAGAATACAGAAAAAGCAATACTCCAAATTTGTTTCCCCACATTGAATACTGATCCAAGACAGCATCTTTTAATTCTGATAAACTTCTGAATGATCTTTTCCTGGGGGACAAAATAATTAAGTATTAGCACATAATGAGATTGACTACATTCGAAATTAGGGAACTTCTTTAAATGTCTTAAAATTAAAACATACACATATAAACAAGAAATTTTTTCAAGTATTTCAAATTGTCACATACAAATTTAGCCATTCAAGCAAAAACTACTGCTGACAACTATCGCGATATATAATATATACCATTAAGATAGAAAGCCTACTTGACAGGGGAACCTCTTCATCTCTTAGGCGAGCTGTCTGACATCAATAAATTCTGCAATAATATACAATTATTTAGAGAATAGAGTGGCTCTCTTCATGAGGTGTTTAAGAACAAAGAAAACTAGTTTATAAAGCCTGAAAATTATTTAACAAATATCTCAACACCAAAGATAAAGTATTTGTGGCTTTTTTCCAAAGAGAAATTAATAATAAGTTTCAAATCAAATGCTACCTATAATCCTACCAACACAGTCATCCTTACCTTTTACTTTATAATACAAAGTTTGTCTTTCAATGAAAATATAAGCACTTCTAACAAAAATTATAGAAACTATATTTTGTCAAATAAATAATTGTAGTATTTATCCATCACTGGGAAAATAATGATAAATTTTTTCATAGGAAAACAGAGAAATATGTCATGACTTTTCCAACAACCTGGCAGAAATCCTTATATTCATTCAAGACAGAGAAACATGAAGCTTAAATCTTTTTTTTTTCATTTTAATGATGAAAAAGCTTTTAATGTTTTTTAAAAAGTATATTTGGGTAGCTAATTTAGGACTGAATAATTTAAGTACACATAATTTTTTTCATTTAAAAGCAAATTAATCCTCATGCAATCGATTTAAAATTCATGTTTAAGTAGTCCAGTACTACATAAATCTAACTTTTCCACGGTATGAACAGACTTAAAATGGCAATGCGTCCACAAGGTAAGTATTTTAAATGTTCCAATGTTACTTACTGAATTAATGCATGAAATCGCTCAAAGCCAAGCTCTTCGACAGCCAAGGCAGCTACACATAAAAGACACTTTTCAGCACTACACATGGCAAATAAATGACACAAGATACACACAGCAGGCTGTAAATACTTTCAAGCAATCAAAACTTTCCCTATATTCTTGCTCTCTTAAAATTTTCAATTTATTTTCAATTTTACTATAATATAAATTTGTATTTCAACGTTTTAGCTATTACCATGATTATAACTAAAATGGATATAATACTGAGACTGTTAGAAGGGTGATTAAATAACAAAGATTTCTTTGCAAATTCAACTGTGCTGGGTAGTTTACAAAATACGCAAGATTATTGGTAATCAGTGCTTCACACATCATAGTAATGTGTCCTGCACTTTTAAGTAATCTTTTAGTTTACAGATCCAAGTAAAATCATACAGCTAATCTTCCTCCTTTATAATATAAATCTTTAGGTTTAATGCTTAACTATTAAACAAATGTGTATATAAAGAGGCATAGCACTTTGAAACTACACAGGTTCAACGACAGCTTTAAGTTTGTTTCCTCATTTATTTGTATAACTGTTAGGACGTTTTCAGTAACTAATTTAATGGTTATCAATACAAGTTTAAATAAAATAGTCAAAAGAAATAAAAGAAAGCATTTTAATTAAAAGTAATGTTTACTGGGCACTTTACTGAGTGCCAGGCCCTTTTTAAAATTCTCTATAGGTCTTACCACATTTAATCCTCATAACAACCCTCTCTCTTATTTCCATTTTACAGAAGAGGAAACTGAGGCACAGAGAAGCATCCTCTCAGGAGCACACAGCAATAAACCATAGAGCTGAGATTTGAACCCAGATAGCCTTAGCTCTAGGAAGATAAAGGCTTTAAAGATATGGCACATGAATCAAAATGCCTACTTTAATTGATCACAATGAACAATTTCACCTGCATTTCATAAAGCAAATCTTAGTACTTTCAAATATAAATTCCCACTAGTGAGTTAAGAGAACTGATTCATTTTGAATTTAAAATATATCATTTTTATTTATAATTTAAACGACTGGATTATGCTAGCTTTTCCAAGCCTCGTTTTAATTTTCAAATGTTTGAAATGACTTTTTAAGATATTTAGAACTTCTCTTGGGTTATTCGTCATAATCTTTTGGGTTATGTGGGAAACAAACTGAAATTGAACCTGAGTATCACTACTGCAAACAAATGTGCGTTACCAACAAGCCAAAACTATACACACCACATAAGCCAATGAAATAAATGTTTGTACAGAATGTAGTATTAACAAAAGGGGCAAGCACTTCACATTTAAAATTTCAGAATCAAATAAAAATTCTGCCTAACCTTTCCTAACTGTTCTGCAATGCTTGATATCGCAATACTTTTACTAAGTATACTATGAAAGTAGACATAAAAATAGTAATCTAGAGAAAAGAGGCAAGCAAAATAAAAAGCTCAGCAGCGAGGATGGTAGAAAAATATAAAACACAAGAAAAGAACATAGCTGGGAATAAAGGGGAAAAAAAAGATAAAACAGATTGTTATCTGGAATAAAAAGTTTAATGTAAGTTCAGTTCACTTGTAAATATCTAAGGTTAAGTTTTCAAATTTTCAGGTAACAAAATGTTTCAAATATATCACATTAAAAATGGTTATTTTTTAAAACAAGGCACAAAAAGTCCTGGAAAATTACTGAAAATGTATTTTTGGAGGGGAATTCAATACAATATATCCATCCAAATTAGTTATCAAACGTAATGCATTATGAGGTCATTTACCCTAGAGCAATTTAACCTACCACTACAGAAATGGAGAGCATATTCCATAGTAAGCACACAGGCTGCTACTGAGATACTAATGAAAATGTTACACTAAAAGATCTATTTTCTCACATAGTAACATGTAGACTGACTTTAAGCACCTTTTTTTTTTTTCTTAAGGTTTTTGCCACAGAGTGCATGTGCTCACTGGAAAGAGAAAGAGACAGAGAGAGGGTAAGTGAGACGTCACCCCTCGGTAGGATGGCCATGCCACAGTCCCATCTCCTCCATCTACTCTTGGGATTTTTGTTATGCACATACATACACCTGGCATGATTTTCCAGCTGCTTGGTCCAGGACTCAAACCAGAGTTGGCCAAGTACGACTCCAGTGCCTTAACCACTATGCCACCTGCTGGTCCTAAGCACATATTCTTTAAAACACCTTTTAAATAGTTCAACTATTCCTCTCAAATTTTTAATATCCTAAATAAAAATTAAATGTGCTTGCATGAAACCAAGTAAAACCTGGAAAATAACTTAAAACCAATTCTAATGAGATTTTTGACTATCATCCTGTGAATATTTTTTTACTTGTCTTTAAGTGTCATTATCAATCCAAAAAAGTTAAATTCTTTTTGAAAGACTATGTTTCAAAATGAAAGGAAACAACATTCAACATTGTAAACTTCGAAAGTTACTGCTTGCAAGTGTATTACTAATTGAATTTATGAGGCTTAGAGCATTTCAACTGCAGAGGCTGGAGAGAGAATACACTGACAATAGGGCAAAGATTCAGCCCAGGGAGGCATCAATGCCTCAGAGATGGCCCAATAGGCTAAGCAGATGTGCATCACAAGCAGTTGATGTTTATGTTCTAAGAATCAGGTATCTAATTTCTTTAAAAATGGTTTCTGTAGTGATGATAGTTAATGGAATATGTACAGGTAGAATAAGTCACTTATTCTGTATCAGTATTTAGACTACCAATGGTCAAACTACTTTCTCTCAAGATTATTCCTTAAAAGCACATCAGAAAAGCAACTCCTTTATCTACTGTCCATATAAAACAGGGGCCTCCATTTTACTTTTTCACCCTGACAGTTTTTAGGCCAATTACAAAGGATTTTCAAAGGTTAAAGACCACAAAATATATAATTTTTATGATTATGAGAATAGCTATCATTTAACTTAAAGAGAAAGTCCTTAGTCAAGCTATGATAAACTTAAGGCATAATTAAAATTCAGAAATAAAACTGCCTTAAAATAATCTATCCCCCTCTCTCACCCCCTCTAACCCATATATATATATACACACACACACACACACACACACACACACATATTAAGTCATCAAGAAAATCATGGTGTATTTTTCTATGCAAAAATGCATCACAACTCTCCTGACAACCATGTATATATGCACACACACACGTGTGTGTGTGTGTGTGTGTCCCAAAAACTCAAGAGACGAAAAATTGTGTGGAATGAAGGGTGTTCCCATATTTGCTCTGGGAAGCAACAGTTAAAGGTAATTAAAATATTTTCTGATGTCAAAAAATTCCATTTTTTAAAATGCTCTGCCAAAATATTACATCATCTGAAACTAAGGGATATAGAAATGTTTTAAACTTTGTAAATATGAGTTCTAAAGTTCAAAGGAGATTGTTATAAAGTAGAAGTAGAATATTCTAAAAAGTTGATTTTGAGATGCATTTCATCTTTTTTTTGCAAAAATGTAGTATCTCTAGTCATTAAAATTGAAAGGGAAATGAAAAATATTAAGGCTCATTAATTAAACTTCAGCTAGAAAAAAGATATGTTTTAAAAATTACAAATATTTTTTCCTCAAAATTTATTAAACAAAGGTATAAGAAATTACTTCAGGAAATAAAAATGTATCTTACAAGAATGTTCCACTTGGCAACTAGACTCTGCAGGACTCCCAGAAATACTAGCCGTTTCCTCAGTTGTCTTTCCTCTTAACCATGAAACCAAGCAGTATGATCCAGAGTTGTCACAACAAGCACTTTCTAAAATATCACATAAGGTATGACAAAGGAGCTCCTTCTGCTCTTCCTCTAAAAATAACCAAAGTATAAGTTTTAATGGATTTCTCTGGGGAAAAAAAAATCCTGTCATGAATAACAATATTAAGATGTTAATTTCATGATGAAAATCAAGCATTTTAAGCATGGGGAATGATCCATAAACAACAGATTTAAAATTGTATTGCATAAAAACAACTTGCCTGAAGGTTAAAATATCTCCATTTTAAAAATTGCCATCAATTAGAAAAGTCCTGGAAAATGCAGAATTAGATAAGAATATGCTACTTGGAATAACCTGATACTGACCGTCCCTTTCTTAAGCTGCAAATGTAGAAGGTAAGTACTTTATTGCAGACCCACCCATCATGTAAAGGCCTGTGGAGACCTCTATTCCCCACCCCCATTTGGAATTGGTCTAATGTCTTGATCATTCCGTCCCACAGGGATAAGAGAGAGAAAACACACTGTCAGCACACAGAAAACCACAATCCATTACATTAGCAGAAGACATATTGGTTATGTTGTACAGTACAGAAGCTACTGACACTGTATTGCAGAGATTTGAAGACTAGAACTTAACAAAAAATAGCACAAAGGATCACACTATTTTTCCCTAAACCTTGCAATCCTTCACTTTGCAAGAAGTATCAGTGTCCACAAGTTGAACCACTTTCTGAAACTATAAGGGGATAAGATATGGACATATTCTCTGTAAAACTTTATGAAACAAGGCGGTTCTGTCTTTGATGGAGTAAAAGATCTTTAAAGGCAGGAACTGCGCCATTCACTTTATAACCACTTATAATCATTTATGACATTTATGATAATGCTTTACAAATGCTTTTGTGCAAGAAATATTACCAATTGCATTAATAAAAAGTTCATATTAATAATAGAATCATTTCTTCTCTACTAAAATTTATTTTGCATTTCAGCTATCAGTAGATTCTATGGTCATGGTTTGGACAGAACCTGTCCTAATATTCAGAACTGGCACTGTAACACATCCTACCTTCTTCCAGAAGTTACTGTGAAGCTCGCACAAAATTGTGTACATGAAGGAAAGATCTTTATAAAGTGTCAAGTGGAATGCGAATGTTTGCTATTACCAGATAGTACCACAAATCTCCCTGGCTTAATTTTGAGCAGAAGCTATGACACTTTCATTTGTAATTTAAGTCAGAATTATTTACAGTCCTTGCATTGTGTAAGGCCTTTGACTAAAAGATAAAAGTTTTTAGTTAGAACTAAATAAGACAAACAACAACATAAATATTATTTATGGTATGCTAGTAACCAACATTTCTGGGAAATGCACCATGTTTTAGAGAGAAGTAAAAGATTTTTCCTTCAGTTATATGAGGGGACATCAAAGTACCTTAACAAAAAAGAGGATTAAAACACAAGTTTAGTTTGGTGCACAAAAATTCTAAGTTCATGTACAATTTTTAATAATATGTATTTCCGTGAACTTTCTGAAGACCTCACACATTATCTTCTACCTCTTAGATCGGAGAGCCAAATCTAGAATTTACACATTTTAAAGTTGCCACTATTCATGAAACCTTCTTAAACATTTAAAAAATAACCACACTAAGAAAACTTCATTGATAGTTTATGTTCTAAGACAGAACATTGTAATTATATTACTGCCAATGAATGCTGCATAAATCATCTTTAAAATATAAGACTGAGCAAAAGTTTGAAAAGACAGCTATCATACCTGGACAATCCCGCCAAGAAGACTTCTCAGAAGAAAACAGGAGTTTCTTCAAAAGAAATGCCTTTATATAAGTAAAGCAATAATTAGTAGAATGCATCATTAATATACTTCATATCATTCTTTAATTCTAAAATGGAAAAACTCATTTGCATTTCCTTTCTGGTCTTTTTGAATAGATCTATAAAAATTGAAATGGCTTCTCTGTACATTCAACCATAAAGAGCAGTTATTTATGCAGAATTATTACAGTTATTTATGCAGAATATACTACTATAAAGTTGACTACAGATCTCCAAAATTATTCTTTTTCAACAATACATTATTTTCTGATAAGTAAAAGAATGGAATCTAATAAAAGTCACGTAACTGGAAATTATAGAAATTTACTGCTTCATTCACAAAGTGAAGACCCTATGGAACACAAACAGTTTACATTTGTCTTAGATTCCTCAAGGTTAAGGAAATCTAAAGTTAAACATTGGTTCTGCTCCACTAGCTCTGATCGGTGATACAAGAATGTCACCACTAGAGTCATCACTTTATTATAAGGAGCTCCTAACTTCCTGGTTTAACTCAAAAAGCTGTAAGATTTAAAAGAAAAAAAAATGATTTCTAACTTTTTTTTTCCCTACATGGTCAACTATGTCACACTAGTTATCCGAGAAAAAGCAGGTTGGTGTGGTGCAGTGTTTCCTTCTAAAAGTGTAGTTCACGTGTATTTATTTGTATCCTAGACACCTGACTTACCTTTTTAAGATACAGATTCTTGGGCTCTACCCATCAAATCTGAATTTGAAGAAGACAGATCCAAGAAAAACTAGGTTGCTGTGATGATTTTACACATGTTGGAAAGCATTGTTGTAGAGTAAGAGGACTGTTGTTTAGACAGATCTAGGTTTGATTCCTGGTTCCACTACTTTACTAACTAAAAGTAGTACAAACTTTAAAAATAGTGAAAATTATTGGAGAAAATCTATGTAATACACTTAGCACTGTATATGGTACCTAATCAAAGTATTTTAACAAAAACTAAGTAATATTCTGAAATATTCACATAGAAATAAAACCTGTATCTTTACAATTAAGTGCTGATTCTTCCTAAAAATGACAAAAACCATAAAACTGAGGATAGCTACATTACAAAATTTTGGAAGTAAGATACAGATACCCATTACTAACACAACTGTTAACATTTTGATTTACTTCTTTCATATATGTTTTAAATTTTATTACAAGTGAGGATTATAATGGGTATAAGATTTCTTTCTTACCAGTGAGGGAGAGCAAAAAAAAAATCACCCAGAAGGGGTAGGGGAGATGACCACACAGCAATCCCTTCTCCATTCTCCTCTTGGGATTCTGAAAAACAAGCATACAAGCCTGGCATGGTTTTCTATCCTCTGGCTCTGGAACTACAACTTCAGAGTCAGCCAGGTGGGATCCAGCACTGCAACCACCATGCCACCTGCTGGCCCCTGTAACTATTAATATAATTCTAAATCCCTACTTGCCTATGAAGTTATTTATCAGAATTTTACCATTAATTATTGCATATCTAAGTTACATTTTTGCACATTAGGTTATCTATAATTTTTTCAGACTATCACAAATATTGTGATGGGACCAGCAGTTAGTGGATTGGCTATGTCACTGGACTCCCATGTAGTCGACCACGGTTTGAGTCCCGGACCCAGTGGCTTAAACTCACGCCAGGTGCGTTTGAGTGCGTGCCCAAGACCCCGAGAGGAGAATGGAGAAGGAATTGCAACGTGGTCATAGCCCCTGGGGGGTGATTTCTTGCTTTCTGTCTCTCTGTCTCTCTGTTTTCCTGGCGAGTGCACGTGCCCTTTAGCAAAAAACAAAAAACAAAACAAAACAAAAAAAACTCTAAAAAAAACCAATATATTGTGATATCACACATTTTTCTATGCAAAAAAGTGTCATGTCTTTTCCAATGACACAATATATGAGCTTCTTAAATATTTTTTCCATATAAAGGACTATTTCTTGAGAAAGATTCACAGAAATATGACTACTGCATCAAAGAATGCACATTATAATCATTTAAATTATAATGTAAAATTCCTTCCCAAAATCAAAGCACAAATCTACAACCTACAGCAGAAGTGTGGACCAGCATCATCCCATTCTTACATGCACTGTCAATTAGAATTTTATATTTAAAGACAAGAAAAAGTGAGAAATAGAATCTAGTTTCAGATTTATTTTTATTTTCCTGGGTCCCTAGAGAAGTTGAACTTGTTCTTTATTTTTATTTATTTATTTATTTATTTTAGAGTTTTTTGCTATAGGGCGCATGCGCTCGCCAGACAGACAGAGACATAGAGACAGAAAGTGAGAAATCACCCCCCAGGGGGGATGGTCACGCCGCAATCCCTTCTCCTCCATTCTCCTCTCGGGATCTTGGGCACGCACGCACACGCAACCGGCATGAGTTTTAAGCCACCGGGTCCGGGACGAGAACCGCGGTTGACTACGTGGGAGTCCGGCGACATAGCCATTACGCTAACTGCTGGTTCCCAGAGAAGTTGAACTTCTTGATTCTTTTCTTGTGCAGCATCATTCCACTTGTTATCATTGCATATTTATGTCCATTTTACCACTGGGGTCTTAGTATTTTTCTAACTAACTTGTACAAACTCTAGGCATAAAAAACCAAAAATTTAAAACCCTCCTATTGCTAAAATTCACCAGAAGTATTTTTATGAGCTTGTAAGTTATCCTTTCTCTTAAAGCATTGACACTACATTAATTTTTAGTTTTCTTATATTTTACTAGTATCTCAAGAATGTATTTGGTATATGGTATAAGATGCTCTAAGCTCATTTTTATCCTCATCTTGCTAAATAATCACATTGATGATGTTTCTGAAACTTACTTCGCCACTGGTCCTAGTATTTCTTTATCATTACATATAATAAATTCTTGGTACATTATATACATATAGTTGGTTAACAACTGTATTATTCTTATTTTATGCCTATTCTACCAATAGCATTATGTTCTAATTATAGTTTTACAATTTAAAAATGTTTTATGATAGGGTCTTGCTCATTTTTCTCACCCTTGATTTAGTTTTTTACTTTAAATCAAAATATTAGGGACCAGCAGATGGTGTAATGGTTATGTCGCTGGACTTTTGTGTGGTTGGCCATGGTTCAAGTCCCAGATCCGGTGGCTTAAATCTCACGCTGTGTGTGTGTGTGTGTGTGTGTGTGTGTGCATGTGTGCATGTGTGCGCACACATGATCAAATTCCCAAGAGGAGAATGGAGGAGAAAGGACTGTGGTGTGGCCTTCCCAGTGCGGTGATTTCTCCCTTTCTGTCTATCTCTTTCTCTCTAGAGAGCACACATGCCCTATAGCAATAATCTCTCTCTCTAAAAAAGGAAATATCAATACAAACAAATGTTTCAATTGAAAAAATTTATGTGACAAAGTAAACTATTACCTTGAAGGTAAGAAGATAGATTTGAGATTTTGAATGTTACAATTATTTTTGTTACACACCACCCCACTGCAAAATTAACTATCATTTTAAAAATATACTAGTTTTTATAAAACAGAAAACCCCTGTGGTATACAATCATAGACTTTCTCTTTTTTTTTTTTTTTCATTTTTAGAGGTTTTTGCTATAGGGCATGTGCGCTCACCAGGCAGACAGAAAGAGACAGACAGACAGAAAGAGAGAAATCACCCCCCAGTGGGGATGGCCACGCCGCAATCCCTTCTCCTCCGTTCTCCTCTTGGGATCTTGGGCACGCACGCACACACGCCCAGCGTGAGTTTTAAGTCACCGGGTCTGGGACATGAACCTCAGTCAACTACGTGGGAGTCCAGCGACATAGCCATTATGCTAACTGCTGGTCCCACAATCATAGACTTTCAATAAAAACTCTACCAATGAGGTAGTGTTAGTATAAGCTAACTTATATATGACTAGGACAAAGAATCTTTAAATTCTGGTAAGATACCTACTGGCAATCAAAATTTGCCACAGTTACTCAGTACGATAGCAATATAAATTCCAAGGCAAGATTGTGACATTATAATTTTTCTTAATTTTTTAAAAATAATTATATTAGGAAAAACAAACAAACAAAAACTTCACTTTCTTTTTAATTGCCAGAGTGTGAATGTGTGCTAGCCAGAGAGAAAGGAGAAAGCACCCCTTAATGGAGTGTAGTCCCTTCTCCTCCATCTCTCTATGGGGGAAGGGGGACTAGGCATGTGCGTGCATGTACACACACAAGGTGTGTTTTTCAAGCCACAGAGGTTGTGATTCAAACTGTGGTCAGCTATGTGGGATCCATTTCCCTTAACTACTAGGCCGTGGGGCTGAACTCTTTAAAGGAATAAAATAATGACCTATAAAGGGTATATTTCGGAATTAACCATGAAAGATGGTTTTTTTTCCTTTAGAGACATATATTTTATAGTTTAATAATTTAAGTATATGGAGTATACAAACTGAGAGACAATTTTACTTTGCATTAACATTTCAGGATGCATTCTTTATGCCCAATGAGTCATAAACATCACATTAAATATGTATTTTTAAAAGATGATGATTAAAACATAACCATTAAATTACAGCCTCTTTTATAACAAGAAGTTACACTGCTGTTCATAGATACTGTTAAGAAATGCAATTCAATTCTGAACAATTCTTCAATCCAATAGAAATTCAATTCTTAGTTTTAACAATGTAACAGTTTGTAGACAATTAACACCTGAAATTCAAACAATGTAACATTCAAAACCAAATGAAGACATTCAGATAAATCTTATCTTTAGTGCAAAGAAAAACCTGTTTTTAATTTTTGAAATTCTGTTTGAAATAAGTTGCTACTAATTTTATTTAAAAAGGGCCAAAGTTATGGCCTAGAAGTATACACTGTCAACTTATTTTTAAAACTTAAAAAACTTTCAGGACTTGGAAATACTAAATTCTTCAACTTTCTCAGAAAGTTGTTATTACTTAGAGGCTTTTTGCCTTAGAAAAGATGACAAGATCAGTAATTCATCATTTTCTGTAAGTCAGGGAACACTTATTATTTTTCCTTGAAAATAAAGATGGACGAAAGGCTACTCTTGTATAGCTCACCAGTGTTCTGAATTCATTTTTGACTATGTATGGTGATATATATGAGCAAAAGTCTTAAGTGATTATTTCTTGATTTCATGATTATATAGAGCACAAACATTAGAAGACAAAAAGCAAAGTATGAAACATTTGAACATGTTCCTCGAAAGAGTTGGTAAAGTAATCTATGTTACCTGAACAGGTGCAATAACAGCACAGGGGCCACCTTCAAACTGTTCTAATGCCGATCCCTCTGATTCACTAAACACAAACCCTAAAAATGAAAGCAAGTAGCAAAGATTAAAATTTTCATTCAAGTACTAAAGTTAAGTTTTTAAATACTTTGCTTTGAGAAAGATCACTTATTGTAACCAAATGTATCTGGAAGTCACTGGGTATGGTGGTTCTTAACTTTTGGACGAGATTAAGGAACCCTTTGAAAAAAGCCATGCATCCTTCTTTGTTCCGCCTCCCCAGTGCAGTTAAATACACACACACACACACACACACACACACACAAAATCACAGACGATTATGTACCTAGGGATTCCTTCAGGGCAGTAAAGTGTGAACTTTAGTAAAAGGACATAAATCTGACTTTTAAAATAATTTAATTTGCTTTAAGGAAAACTAGATTGTCTACTGAATTCAAATAAAATTTTTATGACACCCGCCAAGTTATCTTTTCACCATTTCAATCTCTGAGTCACATTCTTACACTAAAAGTTAAATGGCTTCATAGACAATAATTGTAGTCCAGTTGCCTCTACCTTATTTATATATTAGCCAACCAGCATCAACTGACAGCAGCTAGTGGAAGTTTTCCAGGGGACCCCAGGCCAGAAGCGGAAGAATGGGAAAATCATTTCACCTTCCTTGACCTTAGTGTTCTTTTTGTTAAAATGATCACTTTTATTCCAATAATCGAAAACTGCTCAGAATCTATAAAATGTCTTTGATAATTATAATTCAGTCATTTAGTAACTAAATACTTAACAAATCACAGATATTTTATCAATTGTCTAAGATACACGCATGAATGACAGTCCTGAGTCTGGAAGAGCCAAGGGAAGGAGTTCAGGGAAGGAGTTCAGGAAATGTCATCGACAATATGACACTTTGGTAAGCTGATTACTTTGAGCTGAGGGCAGAGGGAACCCATTTTTCACTCCCCTATACAACAGTCCAGGTGAAAACAGACATATGGATACAATTATGCTTTGCTTAGCAATGAGAATACACATGTTTCATTAGGTGATTTCTTTGTTTGTACAAATACCACTCATGCAAGGTGTCACCTGGTGGGTCACTTGACATTATCCACGCCATTAGCAGTGGATTTTGTACATTTAAGGGTCATGATGAGCAAGACAACACAAGAGTAAATCAAACAGGAGAGGAAATGATGTAATCAAGAGACTTCGGGAAACACCAGCTGTATGAGGTTGCTGCTGGTACAACAGGCATACCACCTACAGCACATTCTTTTTCTTAAGTAGAAACAGTACACTCTAAATTCAAAATATATTATAGTAAATACATACTAATAATACAATCATTTATTACCATGATCAAATACTTGCTATTTGTCATTGTCTAAGATATATGTTGATACAACTGGTAGTGCGGTAGGTTTGTTTATGCCAGAATCACCACACACAGCCAGACACACACACACACATGAGTAATGTGTTGAGCCAGGACATAAGCCTACGATGTCATGAGGCCATAGGAATTTTTAAACTCCATTATAATCTCTTGTGACCACTGTTCTATAGTACTTGCAGTCCATTGTTGACTGAAATGTCACTATGTGGAACATGGCTATAATTACTAAAATAATGGAATAAGTGAATACTGTAAGAAGAATGAAAGGATTGTCATGGTTACAGAAAGACAAGACGTTTTCTGCTTGGATCAAGTCATAGCAGATGACTTTGAGGCTGATTTTTAATAAGAATTTGCCAGAGACCAAAGGTGGGCAATGAAATTCAGGTAAAGAAAATCCCTTTACTACAGAAAAAAGGTTTTGTAAGAGTAGGGGTCTTTTCGGATCAGAGGGAAATGTAATGTCGCTAAGGGTAGAATGGGGTAGGATGGAGGAGAAAACAAATGGGAGGCAAGACCGAATGCAAAGAGCTAATACCGCAAAGGGCCAAAGCGGGCCTCGCCTAGCAAAGGTCTTTTAGTAAAATAATGACATGATCCTATCGGGTTTTAGTTTGTTCTCACTTATTTTTCCTTTTTGAAATGCCAGAATGAGCGGAGGCTGTTTCAACAGCCCTACGGTAAGTACCAACCTACTCTAAGCCAACATTAATGTGAAGAGGAGAGGCTATTCAAACAATATTGCTGTGGTAAAATTAAGATTTGATTAGCATGTGTAAGAGAGGTAAGGCCATAATACAAAAGAAATTAGATCGAGAAGTTTTCACATTGAGACAAGAAATACCGTAGATTTCATTCCACCCCATCTCCTCTCTTGACCAGCACATTTCGCATATTAAAAAAAAAAAGAATTTTCTCAATTCTACCAAAAACTTCACCTGGCACTCCTTCTTATTATTTTCTTAAGACCACACAGTTGTCAACATGCAGTCTTAACTTTCTTACCACACAATTTATTCATCTCACAACAATGTGTTATTTTCACCTATGGCTGCACCAAATTCATTCTCACCCACATTCATCAATGACCTGTACAGGTTATTTCTTATTATTATCTTACTTGATCACTCATAGAATTATCTGAAATGCAGGCTACAATCTTCTGAAAAACTTTGTCCATTGGCTTTTGGTCCCTCTTACACCAAATTTTCTTTTTCTATTTCTTTTGTCTCCTGGATCAACTCCTTTCAAATGCTAATGTTCACCAGGTCTTGGCAATAAGGTCTAAACTCTTCACATTCTATATATATATATATCCTCCCTGGGGAATCTCATTTACTCGCAGGGTTTCCCTTACTGGTTATAACAAGGTAATTCACAAATACAGACCAATTAGAACAGCAGGCATGGAGAGTCTATATTGGGGGGAAAGGTTTTTGATATAAGGCACATGCGCTCACCAGAAAGACAGACAGAGAGTCAGAAACTGAGAAATCACCCCCAGGGGGGATGGCCACGCCACAGTCCTTTTTCCTCCATTCTCCTCTCAGGATCTTGGGCAAACCCGCACACACACCCAGCGTGAGATTAAGCCACCAGGTCTGGGACTCGAACCGCAGTCGACTACATGGGAGTCCAGCAACATAGCCATTATGCCAATTGCTAGTCCCGAGAGTCTACCATTCTTTAAGAGGGCCCTACATGATCTGACTTCTTCCTGCATCTCCTACTTCATCCTTTGTCATTCTCTCTCTTTATACTTTGGTCATGCTCAGCTTCTCCCAGGTTCTCAAATATTCCTTTACCTCTCTGATTTCTTACCCTTTGCGTGATGTTCTGCTGAAAACATCTACTTTACACTCTGTCTCAAAAATTCTGACTTATCATTTTAGGCTTTTCAGATAAGGTCCTCTGCCTCAAGGTTCTAAAGCCAGAGGACCTTATTTCAGGTATGTCCATTGTACCCCCTTTCTATCCCATCATGTAGGACAAACCACGATCCCCTCTCACTTTTAATTCTGTTAGGAGTATCCAATCAGCTCTCTCTACTTTCCTGTCCACCTCATCCCCAATCCCCATCTAATCCTCATAGAGTTGCCAGAAGAACATTTCAGAAACAAAAATCAGATTTTGCTTATAATATCTAAATGGTTTCTCAATGTAATTAGATTATAATTTAAATTCCTTTTCATGACCCAAAAGACACTATATAATCTATCAATCCAACCAACCTTCAGTGTACTCTTACCTTCACTCTCTACAGCAGCTATAGGTCCTTAGAACACCTCACAGTCTTTACTTGAGGCCTGGATGCTTGCTGTTCTCCCTGTAAGAAATGTCCTTTCACTTACCCTCTTCTTATAGCTAAATCCTTTTCTTCAGGATTCAAGTCAGTTATTAATCCCTCAGAGAGATGCAAAGGTATTTCAAAAAGTTCATGAAAAAAATGAAATTAAAATACAAATTTATTTTGGTGCAAAAAACCCTGGAACCCATGCAGTTTTTCCCCATAACATGTATTTTCCATAAACTTTTTGAAGAGTTTTCCTAGTTACTAACAAATCTCTCTAAGTATTGCAGTCTGACCTATCGGCCTACTTGTTCATTGTCCGCCTTGCCTTTCATGTATCTTGCCTTTTTATGAACCTCTGTTTTCCTACAGTATGTTGTACAGTCATTGCTCAATGAATGTTTGTTTAAGTTTTGAGAGGGAGGTGTTTGTTTCTAGACATGCCAAGTTCAGTTTTAAAATGTGAGACAACCACTGGCAACATCTACAAATGGGAGGTAGAAATTTGCAGCTCAGAGCAGAAACTAAGATTAGGAAAAGAAATCTGTATTATTCTAAAGATGACAGTTAAAGTGGTGAAGGGCATGCAGAGCAAAGATAATGAAGTTGGGAACATTAAAAGACACAAGCAAGAGACTGACAGAAATGAGAAACATAAAGAGAAAAACACATGAACTGAAGCTCTAGAAAGAAAAAAATCAGAAGCAAACTACTATACATGTTGCTAAGTAAAGACATAAATTAAAATACTGCATTAAGCACAGCAACGGATAATAAAAATAAATAAATTTCAAGTGCTGGAGAGAGTAGCCAAATTTTACAGGGTTGCAGTGTGATTTGGATTAAAGGGGAAATAGAAAACAAACTCTTTTTTAAACAAGTTTGGAAGAGGGGGGTAAGATGATAGCTTTATGGGCAGTTGGATAGAGAATCATTTTTTATAGACTGAAGAATGTGAATTATTAAAAAAGGGGAAAAAAAGGAAAAGAGTGATTATATGGGAAAGAGAAATTTTAAGGACTCTTAAAAGTTCCTAGAAGAGAATGAAAAGTACGGTGTGGTGAGTAGTTAGTGTGGTAGGATTGGCTAAAAATAGAGGTTCTCAAATGTGGTCCACAATCGTCTTTCTCTAACCAGGGAGCCCTTTAACAGAATCATTTTCATAAAAACATTATGACATGTTTCCTCTTTTCATTATATTGAGACTCACAATAATGGTGTAAAAGCAATGGTGAGTTAAACTGATGGTTCCTTAGCACACAGCAAGACAGTGATATCAAACTGTACTAGTGGTAGCTGTCAGTGTACTAGTAAATTGCACATACATACACATGCATGACTGCATGTGTGCGTGCGTGCATACACACACACACGCACACTTTAACTTAAGAACACCTTTACTGCTGAAGTTGAAACTACTAGTATTATTAAATTTTGACCTGAAATACAGTGTCTTTTTCATATTCTATGTGACAAAATGGAAGCTATCAATTAAACACTTCTGCTCTATACTAAAGTATAATGGTTGATAGTAAAGAAAAAGCACGTGTGTAACTTTTTCAATCTGAAGCTAAGCTAGTTATTATTTTTTTAATGAAACACTTCTTTTACTTTCAAGAACCACCATCAAGCTATAATTATTCAGCCTCGAGTTTCTGACAGGTATTTTCTCAGCAATGAAGCCTGATACTTCAAGGAACATAACTGACAACAACTTTGCCAATAATAAAATTTCAAGCTTTCAAATAGTAACTTGGAAAATTGGTGTCTACCATTTTGAGTGTACAGCTTCTCAATGCTTAAAGATTTTCTGATAATATCTGCGGGGATAGTAACAAATATGACTTTGATATTATACAGTGAAAGATACAAACAGCTGGAAGATAGTCATAAACCAGAGGACCAATAAGTTGCGAACAACTGATGCATGCTGTTACAGATTAATGCACAGGTAAGAGGACCACACAAAGTACAAAAAAGGTCAATGGACTTCACCTTCACAAGTTCACTGATGTGATTTCATTTAGTGTTCCATATTGCAAGTAAACTACAAGACACTACCACTTGTCAAGTTTTGGTGCAGTATCGAAGAATATCCACAAGTATCTGAAAAAGCTATTACAATACTCCTTCTTTCTTTCCCAATTATCTATCTGTGTGAGGCTGGATTTACAGCCACATTTCATCCAAAACGACACACTGCAACAGACTAAGTGGAGAGGCAAAAGTGAGAATTCTGCCGCTTCCTAAAAAGCTAGACATAAAGAGATATGCACAAATGTAAAACAATGCCACGAGCCTCACTAATTCTTTAACTTTTCAGACTGAAGGTCTTAATTTTTGAGAGTATAACAAGCAGGGTCTTGACTTCAACAGACTTGAGAGTCACTGGCCTAGGAAAAAGAAAGAAATCTTAGAAACCTTTTAAATTAAACACACAGGCAAAGAGGAAATGAAGAGATATTACTTAATTGAGTGAGGAGAATGAAAAAAATAGAAAATTGAGGAAAATATTAATTCTGAAAAACGTAAGAAACGCTAACAAGGATAAAGAATTAAGAGAAGCACTAAAGGTTCCGTTAAGGTATAAGGATACTTGCATTGATGCTGGATGCAATTTTCTACAGCAATTTACAGTACCCCGTGAGAGTTAGATGACAAGTTAAAAGATAAACTAGAAATAATAAGGTGGATGGGACAAATTGAGTAAGGACAGGTAACAACAAAGGGTTCTGGTTATCATGCTAAAACAATCAAATTTAAAGTCCAAGTAGTAACAAGAGATGAAGACACCTTCACTGTTTGCCCAGTTGTTCTCCAACAGGGTGTGGGAATAAGGAAAGGGCCCTTGCTGTGCAGAGGTGAAATTAGCCTCCAACAGACTTTTCGTATATGTAATAAATGTGCGTTAGCAATTGATTCTTGCCTTTCTTAATACTGTAATAATGTACTGCAATTTTCAAGGTCCATGGGTGGAGTTTAAAGTTAGAACTGCATTATAATGAGTTCTTTTTGTACTCTGAATATTAAAACCCTACAGAAAGAACTCTAGGCAGATATGCTTTACTCCAAATTCTGTTTAATTCCACTATATTTGTTTGAATATGTTAATTCAAATGGGACAAAGACTATTACAGTCTAAAAGAAAGTCAACTAACTAGAAATTAAGTATTCTATCCTAAAACCGGATTATGCTAAATAGCTTTTTCAGTTTGTAACAAGGTTTGATTGGGTTGTCAGAAAAGTCATAAGGCATTTATACATTAAAAAAAAGAAAAAATAAAAGATACATCATGACTTTTTTGATGACCCAAATACTTGAGTTTGAATTTTTTAGGACACAGAATTACTTTCCTTGTCAGGTGTTCTCGCACTAAAGTTACTTCCTAGTTTTAAAAAGGATTAACTGGGGAACCAGCAGTTAGCATAATGGCTATGTCGCTGGACTCCCACGTAGTCGACCGCGGTTCGTGTCCTGGACCCGGTGGCTTAAAAAACTCACGCTGGGCGCGTGTGCGTGCGTGCCCAAGATCCCGAGAGGAGAATGGAGAAGGGATTGCAGCGTGACCATCCCCCCTGGGGGGTGATTTCTCGCTTTCTGTCTCTATGTCTCT
>NW_006160168.1:3408996-3409470 GCF_000334495.1 Tupaia belangeri chinensis | reverse complement strand
GAATTAACTGGACCAGCAGATGGCATAATGGTTAAGTTGCTGGACTCCTACATAGTCGACTTCGTGTCCCAGACCCAGTGGCTTAAAACTCAAGCCGGGTGCATGTGCGTGTGTGCATGCCCAAAATCCTGAGAGGAGAATGGAGAAGTAATTGTGGTGTGGCCATTCTCCTAGCATTCCCCCTAGGAGGGGATTTCTCACTTTCTGTTCTCTCTGGTGAGGGCAAGTGCTCTATAGTTAAAAAAAAAAAAAATCTTAAGAGAAAAGAAAAAGATTAATTTATGTTGCTGGACTCCAACATAATCAACCACTGTTCAAGTCTCAGACCCGGGGACTTAAAACTCATACCAGGAGCATATGTACCCAAGATCCTGGGAGGAGAAAGGAGGAAAAGGGATTTTGGCATGGTCATCCTGGGGGTAGGGGTGGGGGGTGATTTCTTGCTTTCTGTCTCTCTTTCTCTCTGTGTCTTTC
>NW_006160168.1:3386675-3391670 GCF_000334495.1 Tupaia belangeri chinensis | reverse complement strand
GGTGGGGGGTGGGGGGGGTGTGATTTCATGCATCCTGTCTCTCTGTCTCTGTGGCCTATAGCAAAAATTTATCTTAAAAAAAAAAAAAAGATTAACTTATCGTAAAATGGCTGTTTTTTCTTATTAGATCTGAAAGTACCTATCTAAAGCATGGGAACCTACACACACAATTTTGTCATACATTCTACATTATTATAGATCACAGAAATGTCTGTCTCAGTTTCACATTTTATAGCTCATAACTAATTAAAACAAGAGAGAAGAACCTCTTTACAATTTTCCAGTCTCTTATTTTTACACAACCACATATATATTTGAACCAGTCTGACAACCACAGCATCTATAATTCTAGCCTTCCACATAAACAAACACAAGGTCACAGAAAGACTTCCTCCGACTATTACAATTTGGGTGCTATTGGTTGAACTCAACCAGTTTCCTTTTGTGGGGGAAAAAAAAGAAAGGATAACTTACATTTGTCCTTAGCTATCTTTTAGGGTTGCTATAAAGACTAAATAAAATTTTCATTAACTGTGAAGTATAATACAAATACAAGATATTATGATAGATACTTTCAATTCTTTGAATAAAATTATGTATTTAAAGGGCCAAGGAATTAACTATGCCATACATGCTTACCAATTGTGAATTTAAAAAAAAAAATGGTTACTAGGAGAATTATGATTAAAGGAAAATCTATACTTAAATAGAAGTTTTCTAACAACAAAAATCTCTAAAATGATGTGATCAACAGTATTATCCTCACTTCAGAAGAAAAAGTAATGACATCGGTGTATCATTTTAGTCACCTGGTAAAATGTTAAATCACAATAAACACCCAAACATTTTAAAACTTCAACCCAAATATATGATGTCCTAATATATTTTATATTTTAACTGACCTCTCACTTTCAGTTATTTTTTAAATCAAAATTATGAAAGAAAACCTGTCCTATACTGAAAGCGCTAAACTCTCATTTTTATTAACTACATCCCCACCCCCTGAAAATATGCATGAAATGGCACAAATAGCAAAATGTAACTCTTCTCTTTCTGGCTGATCTTTAGGTGAAATGGTAAAATAACTTAACGCTTGAAGGAAGGAAAATGTGGTATCTGAAAGTTTATCATCTCACTCAGCTGCTGTCAAACCTACCTCTGGTCTGCTTATATAAAAGACGTTTTGGAACACGGCCACACCCACACTATCTATGGCTGCTTTTGCTGTAATAGCATGATGACTACTGACACAGACAATAAAGGCCACTGGCCTGTTACATAAAAACTTTGCCAAACACTGAGCTATGCAATTAATATTGAAAAGAAAATAAATAGCCAGTAAGTCAAATATTTTCGTGTGTAAGATTACTATTACTTGTTACGTCTAGAGGATGATTATGTTTCTGCTAGAACGTGGTCAGTCTGAAGAATCCCATTACCTCTATTACTACTATCCTGATCCAAGCCACACTTCTCCTCTCCCCTGGATTACTGCAATGGTCTCTTATCTGACCTTGCAGTCTCAATCTATATAATCTATCCTCAAACACAGCAACCAGAACAATCCTTTAAAACTTGTCAGATTGCATCTCTCCTTTGCTCCAAACTCTTTCAACAATCCCCGTTTCATCCAGAATAAGAGCTGAAGCCCTACTCATGCCTCAAAAGGCTTATATGATTTGAGCCATATTATTTCTTACTTTATGTTTTATTCCTCTCCCTCATTTCATCTTCAGTCACACTAACCTCTTTCTTGTCCCTGTACAACAGGCCAGAAATATTCTGCATTAAGTGTTTTAATATAATGGCCATTTCGTCTTCTTGGAACATTTTCTTTACACATCTGCATGACTAGCTTAGTGACTCAGTTTTTGCTCAAATTGCATCTTAAAATGAGGCCTTCCTAGGCAACCCCACCTGCAACCCCCTATTCCCTTACCTCCCAATTACTGTATCTGCTTAATTGATACTATACTACATTTATTGTCTGCCCACCTACCCTACAGAGGCTCAGCTGCAAAGACCTGCAGACTGGTGTAGGTCCAGGAGAAGGGAGGTTGAATAAGTGGTGCTAATCAACTGAGGAAGTGGAAAAAAATGCTTTCCTTTATAAACTAGTACTGAGAAGGAGGGAAATGAGATATAGAGATAAATTTTTCAACAGTTTCAAGCCTTTAAATTATGTAGCTTATTGTTTTTAAAATAAAGACTTCACACCTCCCCCCAGGAAACCCCATCCCACTTTTTAAAAGGGATTTGCAAAAGAGAATCATCTAAAATTGCCAAATGAACTTAAAATAAACAACTCTGTGCCACTCCTGTAGCTTATTGCTTTAACAAACATAAAAACATTAAACTTGACTAATCATTTCATAAATGCAATGTCTTCAGATAAATTCTATATTTACTGCGAACATTTTACACCTCTATTTTGCTTCCAAGAGACTAATGAGATTGCAGTTGTCAATTCAAAGCACAGTTACAGATCAAGAAACAAAGCCAGAGTTGATGTCACATCACTAATGCAGCAACGCCCTGTCTGTGCCTCTCCCCACAATCCCAAATGACTGTCATAGCAATAATCTGCAAAGGCCTGTGAGAATAAACAAGTGGATACAACAGTTACCATACCAAAACCAGTAACAGCACCCACTTTGATTCAGAGGTGGTAACCTAAAAAATACATATTTGGTTGTCTTAAAACTTTCATTAGTGTAAGACCTTGAAAAATTATGTGTCTACAATATAACTAACTCTTTAAAAGCCCTCCCCCCAAAAGTAACTATTCATTTTGAATCGGTATTGATAGGATAAACTGTGCTAAGGAACTTCTGCATGACTGAAAGGTGGCAGAACATTCTACTGTGTCATACAAAGTTCGACTTAGAGTAAGACTATTCATTAAATCAATGATTTCTTTTAAGTGCGAAGATACAAAGCAATCTTTGACGTGATCCACGCTGAAATGCTTTTTAAATTAATATAGCAATAGCTGTAATTTGCTGAGTATTTCACTGTTTGTCAGACAGTGTGATAGGCATCTAAATGTATTTACACAGGCTTTAATCCTCATGAGATGACCCTGTAAGGTTGACACTTCTAAGTGTGATTTAGGGAGAAGGAAACTGAGGCCTAAGTAAGTTAAATAACGTCACTTTAGAACTGAAGCATGCCTTGTCCAAAGCTCTCTTAACGAATGACTCAGTCGCCTCCCTAATTTTCCTTGAATTCGCATCATGTATAAATAGAAAGAAGGCTGAATATTATGTTACTGTATGTTGCACAATGCTTAGTAAATGATGATGATTACAACAGAACCACATTTTTTCTCAATCCCTCACAGTTCACTATTGGAATAAATGAGTGTGAAATAAGTTTTAAAATGAAATCTGCAAATGCAGATGTCAAAGATTCCAGAAACTATTAGTCAAATGACATAATTGACAGGGGGCAAACTAATTAAATGTAAGGTGTAGTATAACTCCAAGGGAATACGTAATGAAAATAGAACTGTAGTCGGAACTGAGATTTGAAATTCACTCTCAGATCCACCAACTTGTACAACTTTGGCCCAGTCATTTAACTACCAAAGTTCAAACAAGAGAGAGGGACTAAAACACTCACCTTAGTGTAATACATCATGATTTTTAACTAGCTCTTAAAATAGACACATTTGGGAGAGAGAAAGAGATTGCTTAAATCCTAAATTTTTGTTACAAGAAACACATTGAGGAATAGGGATTTATATTTGCTATGCCAAAATTCCTTCAAATCCGGTAGGAACAGATGTTCTCTAAAAAAAGTTTTAATAATAACAACAGCGTTTTACATACATTACAGCTCCTTCTGACTCCAAACGCTGCGCCCTTAACCTCACCATAATCTTACCTAAATCACTGTAAGTGATGCCTCCGCTGTGTTTTTACTATGAAAACTTAAAAATTCGAAATAATAACGAGTGTAAAGCACCCAACACGGAACCAAGCATAATGCAGAAATTTAATAGTTACTTTTATTTCAGCATTATTTGTATTATTAATATGACTTCTCATATTGGTAAAAATCTTGTTTGGGTTATATTGGACCAACACAGAAAGTGCTGTGATCCACATTCTCTTTTAACTGTAGCAATTACTAAACCATTCCAAAAACCGGGATTCTTTGAGACAAGAATACTTTGTAGCAAGCACCACTGTGGTTTATATAGCAAGTACTACGCCTAACCACGTAATTACAATACAAACAACTAAACTGCTTTCTGGAATTAGCCACCTTGACCTTTCTATGGACTTCTCTCCAGAAATAGACCAGACACCGAAAACATAAAGCTCTATTAAGGGTAAAGACCTAGATAGCCACAGCACCCCTTGAGAAACTGACACGGAGGCACCGGCACACCTTCCCTGTCATGTACTGCAGCCCAACCAGTGCGACCCCTTCCCTGCTCCCCAGCGGAAGGGCAGCCCGCAGAGTGGCAGAGGCGCTTCGAGTCATCAGTGGACAGCGGTAACCATCCACCTACCCAACTTCTCCTCCCTCAGCAGGCAGGGCGTTTCTAGAAAGTCCAGTGTCGATAGGAGCACGGGAATTGGGACACAGTGCAGGGCACGCGAGGGGTTTGCGCTAGAGGCGTCACAGCCCGGCTCTCGCAGAGCAAAGGAAGCGGCGCTGGAAGTGAGAGCCCAGCCAGGTACCTTGAGTCCAGCGGCAGAAGATGGTGTCGGAGAGACCGGGGCTGCTCTTGGTGCCCCATACCAGCTCCATCAGCTCTTTAGTCAGTTCGGACATGATGGGGTGCTGGCGGGCGGGTCTTCGCTTTCAGGACTCCTGCCCCGGAACATGGGGAAGGAGCGACTTCGGAGGCAGGAGCTGCGGGACGGCGGCGGCGGCAAAGCAGTTTGAAGGTTAGGCCGGGGGGGAAAGCCGAAAGGGCAGAGCTACTTGCAGGGACCGCGCCTGTCAAGCTGGATCGCAGCGGCAGGAAGGAGGTTTCCG
>NW_006160168.1:3373267-3384589 GCF_000334495.1 Tupaia belangeri chinensis | reverse complement strand
AGAGGGGGAAGGGGCGACTGCGGAGGCAGGAGCTGCGGGACGGCGGCGGCGGCAAAGCAGTTTGAAGGTTAGGCCGGGGGGGAAAGCCGAAAGGGCAGAGCTACTTGCAGGGACCGCGCCTGTCAAGCTGGATCGCAGCGGCAGCAAGGAGTTTCCCGTACCGGAAGTGCCTGGCCACTTCCGGCTCCTCTTTAGATCCCGCCCCCCACGGCCGGAGGATCCCGCAGTTACCTCCCCGGAAACGGAAGTCGGGGAAGGAGGAGTCGCGAAGGTTTGCAGATTGCCGCGCCCCGTGGAGCCCGCTGGGGCTCTTGGTGGACTGTGGGCTTTTGTTTTGGAGAGCGTGTCCCGAGGGTGCTGGCGAGTTTCCACGCTGCTGGAATGCCCTGGAGACTGCTCTGGTCTCAGCTGGAGGCCTTGGGCCCTAGCACCTAGAAAAAAACATCAATTCCTTAAAAAACGAAGTACTGTTTTTGTTATGTAAGTCTTGAACGGTAACAGGATAGTTGAGTCACGGTGAAGAAACGTTCTTTCTTGTGTGGAGAGCTGCCTAAAAGCTGGACGCCTGTGCTTCTCCGCGTCCATGAAGCATGAAGTCAACTCACTTGTACCTAAAGACATACCCAAAGAATCTGGCTTAATGTGCATTAGAAATGTCTCTACCAGGTGTAATGCAAAATCACAGAACTATTTGTAGGAAAACAGCTTCACAGCACCTGCTGGTAAATGGTATTGCATTTTCATTTCCAGTGTTTTTGAGGCTGTAGGATGTATGGGTAACACCTGACTTAAAAGTCTAGGTTTATTCATTGCCTAGCATTAAGTTAAATTTATTTTGTGTGAAAATTTCTATTTGTGCTGCTTAAAAGAGAACTTACAGTGCCTGACCTTTGCATTTAAAACAAAAGGGCAAAATCTAATTTTTTAAGTTTGTGTTTTATTTTTTATCCTGGAAAGTAGGGACACTTTGTGCTCCATGAAAACCATATTGCCTTGGTATGAGTTATTGAATAGTTGTTAGGACAGCCTCTGAGTCAATAGACCTAGGACCCTCCTTTTTATTTAAGAAAAAAAAGATTTTCTGCTATAGGGTGTGTGCACTCACTGAAAAGACAGAGAGAGA
This sequence comes from Tupaia belangeri chinensis, assembly GCF_000334495.1. Classification (NCBI taxonomy): domain Eukaryota; kingdom Metazoa; phylum Chordata; class Mammalia; order Scandentia; family Tupaiidae; genus Tupaia; species Tupaia belangeri. Next base: position 3,383,466 of record NW_006160168.1, on the reverse strand, counting down.
CAGGGAGACAGAAAGGAGAAATCACCCCCAGGGAGATGGCCATGCTGCCGTCCCTTCTCTGCCATCTCCACTTGGGATTTTGGGCATGCCCGTGCATATGCTCCCAGCCGGGGAGTCCAGGACTGGAACTGCGGTTGACCACACGGGAGTTCAGCAACATAACCATATGTCATTTGCTGGTCCTGCCAATTGTATTTTAATACAGTAATACTAGACGTTTTCTAATTTCAAAAATACATATTTTCATGTAGAAGAATGCCCTTACATTGTCTAAGTAATTAACCCAGAACGTAAAGTTTTCGGGGTTGCAAATAAGAAGTTCTTGCTGATGTATACTTTATTTCCAGCTTCAGTATCTTTCTATTTAAAAGAAGATGTCCTTGAATTATGTCCGTGGCCTTCTCCATATTTTAATCCTTTTAAATTATCCTTTACCCTACTTTTGCAAAGCACATATCCTTCAAAAGAGGATGTGTACCGCTTTGTAATGACGTTTTCTCCATCATTACAATTTGAACAGTTATAACTTCTGAAGTTCTTTAGTAACTTTTCTGTAACTTGCTTATGATAACTAATGTCATTCTTGTATTTATAAGAGAAATATTCCTGGGTTGTAAATTCATGAAAACTGAGGACCTCCCTGATTTATAGTATCTAGCATGGTACTTTGAATATTAGTGAATATCACTAATATTTCAAGGAATGAAATTTGACTTAATCCGGATTTAAGAATTCACCATTTAAAAAAAATTGTTTTTTTTTTTTTGTTTTGTTTTTTTGCCATAGAGCACATGTGCTCCCTGGAGAGAGACAGAAGAATAGTGAGAAATCACACCCTCCCAGGGGTGATGACCACACTGCAATCTCTTCTCCTCCATTCTCCTTTTGGAATTTTGGGCACACACGCACATGTACCCAGTGTGTTTTTCAAGCTACCAGGTCCAGGACTCAAACCTCAGAGTTGGCCATGTGGAATCCAGCACCTTCACTGCCATGCCACCTGTTGGCCCAAGAATTCACACTATTTTTTATCAAGTAAGAAACCAGGGAAAGTAGTACGAGTGGTCCAAATAAATATCTATTATGTTCATGGTGATTACAATGTATAGAATTCCTTTCTTTTCTTTTTCTTTTTTTTTGGTAGAGATTTTCACTATAGGGTACGTGCTTTCACCAGGAAGACAGAGAGAGACAGACAGAAAGCGAGAAATCACCCCCCGGGGGTGGGGGGGGATGGTCACACCACAATCCCTTCTCCATCCTCCTCTCGGGATCTTGGGCATGCACTCACACATGCCTGGCGTGAGTTTAAGCCACCTGGTCCAGGACTCGAACAGTGGTCACCTATGTGGGAGTCCAGCGACTTAGCCATTACGCCAACTGCTGGCCCCTAGAATTCCTTCAGTTTCTGAAAGCATAAAAGAATCTATGTTCATAGAGCTCATAGTGGTAGTTTGCCACGTTTGATTTCTTCCCACTAATTATAAAAATTATTTTAGTGGTATAGTGTATGTAATACTATATTGTTTGTTTTCTTTCCATTAATACACAAATAATTATTGATTTGATTGTGTATAAATACTGAGAAAAAGTTATATTTTTGAAATGTGCTTTGAGGGCTAGCAGGTGGTGTGGTGGTTAAGGTGCTGAACTCCTATATGACTGACCGCAGTTCAAGTTCTGGGCCAGGAGGCTTGCTTTCTCACTTTCTCTCTCTCTCTCTGTTGTGTCTCTCAATGTCGAGTGTGCATGCCTTATGAAACATTTTAAAAATAATAATTATGAATAGAACTAAATAATTAAAAAAAAAAAACAACTTTAAAATGTAGGGACCAGCAGTTAGTGTAATGGGTATGTCACTGGACTCCCATGTAGTCCCGGATCCAGTGACTTAAACTCACACTGGGTGCGTGTGCATATGTACCCAGGATCCCAAGAGGAGAATGGAGGAGAAGGGATTGTGGCATGGCCATCCTCCTTGGGGGGTGATTTCCCGTTTTCTGTCTCTCTCTCTTTCTCTCTGTCTTTCTGGAGAGCACATACGCCCTATAGTAAAAAAAACTCTCAAAAAAAAACCCAAAACTTCAAAATGTGTGTTTAGAAATCAGAAATGTCTTTTCCTGTGATTTTTCATAGTTTCTAGCTATAGTGAAGCAGTGAAATCTTGCGTCAACATTGATATGGATGTCCTTTTCACCTTAAAATTATGTTCCTTATTTGTAGTGTTTCAGAAGTTTTAATTAGCAGAATATATTTTTAACAAGGAATATTTGATTTATGTTAAATTATTTGCTTAATTATTCATTAGTTATTACCTTTAAATTTTGATCTTGCTTAAACTGCAATAGAAATGCAAATTAATATTCTTTTTTTTATTCAGCAATTATCTATAAAGTAATAAATATTGTGAGTCATCAAGTTGGTTGCATCTATTATATATCTGGTGCTGCATGATACTACCTTTCTCCTTTATTATAATGACTTGAAAATTATGTAATGTTCTTTGATATATTTATATTGCGCTATAGTTTAGCATATTAGTTTTTTTTTTCCTTAGGACTATCTGTAGTTTTGATTAAACTGGTATGTATCATTAAGTTACAAAAGTTACATAAATGACCTTTGACTTTCTATTTATATGTAAATTTTATTATTATATATTCTTTTTCTTTCAAATTCAAGTCAGGGTACTTCCATAAAACTGGGCTGAGATTTCTAGCATGATTAATTGTTTCTAAGCATCTTTACTACTTTACAACAGTACAATTACTAGTGAACCCTAGCTCTCTGACTATTTCCATTTTTTTTTTTTACAAATTTTTTTTGCCAAATAAAAGCACAACAGCTTTTACCCTAGCCATAGGTGTACAAGTGGGAGAACACCATGGGTAGTGGTTGAGGCCACATAGGAGACACGGGTTCAGATCCTAGCCAACCCCAAAGAGGCCAGGAAAAGTGACATATACTTGTGGTCCTTACTAACTGGGAAGATGGGGCAGGAAGATCATGACATGGCCAGACCCTGTGAAATCTCTCTCTGTGTCTCTCTTTCTTCTATCCATTCCCATTTGCTCTTGTTCTTTCTTATAAAAACCAAGGAGAAAAGAAACAAAAACCATCTAACTGCTTCATTACCTGGTTTCTAGCACCTTCTTTGAAAAAAAAAATTCTCCAACTGGAAGCCCTCTATTTCTAATTTAGTGTATTTGTGCTACTGCTTACTTGGAGAAGTCAAATCTCTAAAAACTCACCCTGCAATGAGATGAGTATGTTTTATGCAGGTCATTAAAATATTCCATATCATTCATTAATAAAGTATTTTAATTTACATGCCATTTGCTTGCCAATGACAACACAAATAAAATACTTTCATCCTAACCTTATCTCAGCAGGATGATTTTCATACAGAGCGTGTCAAGTCCCTTTAAAGCCCCATATCATCATACTCAAGTACAGATATGGCATCAACATTTTCCAAAGTATTTCCTATTAACATTAATAATGGCAGAAAGGCAATTCTGTCATTAAATGATAACAGAAGTGTTAAGTAAATTTAAACAAGTTGTGCATTCCAACTCTTTAAGTATGAGGATTCTATTCAATGTTAAAAGACACAGTTGAATCATTTTATTCTCTAAGCTTCCCACATAGTTGATGATGGAAAAGACTTTTGAATAGAATTAGAAAATCTGAATATTAGTCCTTATTAAGGCACTTAACTAGCTATATCTTACTTTCTTCATCTGTAAATTAAGAGGACTAAATTTAGATCATCTCTAAATTTAATATGTGCTAAATCAAGCACACCTCTTTCCACAAAACCTGCATATATCAATGAATGCTCTTATCATCTACTAAAAAACTCATTTTTTATGTTTTCGATTATGAAAAAATGAATAAACCACTCTTAAGTCTTGGTACCAAATTCATAATGTCATCTTGAGACAGGAGTGGACATTCCAATAGTTAAAATAAAACCTGACTGGAGAAAAGGTAGCTGAGAGTATGGATTTAAACCAGTTGAAAACCAATATGGTTCCTGGAATGACCACTGCCTGACTTCAAACTATACCTTCATTGTATCTTATTAGCATGTTAAATGACACTCCCACCCAAGCCCTGACAGCTCACAATTACCACAATAATGATTAGAAGGGCTCTATAATGCTAGAAAATGAGAGAGACAGCTCTGAGGAAAACCACAGGCCTTTTCCTGGAAACATCATGAATAAGCTAAGCCAGACACCCACTGAAGGACAGGGTTTCCCTGCCAATAAGGTAGCTCTTTTATCTTACCTTTCAGCTAACAGTTCTCTTCCTCCCTTGTAATCTAGGGGGCAGGAGACAGATGTAGCTTGACTTGGCTTGCTTCTGATCCTGTCCACCTGAGGAGGAAATGAAACTGTTCACAAACCTCCCTCCAGTGCTATACCACCTATGGAATAATCTGCTTTCTATACTTTCCTTTAAAAAACTTGCTTTCACTTTTTCTCAAGAGCTCACTATTTAATTCTTTCATGCCTAAAGCCAAGGCCCCTTCCACTTAAGTGGAGACCATTTTTAAGTTATACTATTTTCAATTTATGATGGGGTTTTCAGTATGTAATTCCCTCATAAGTCAAAGAATATTCTAGTTTATTTTCTTGTTAATAACTAAAAATATCTGAGTCTAAAAATTGAAGTTGATTTAGCTCATTGGACTGGAGGCTCAAGGTCCAGGGGGCAAATCTGGGGAGAATCTTCTGGCTGATTTACAATGTGCTGGAAGACAGGATGATACTGCATTTGCATCCATGTGTCTCTCTATTTGCTCTCTTTTCCTCTCCTTAGAAACTCACCAGCTCTATAATGGCCCCCATCCTGATGCCTAATGATTTCCTGAAGGCTTCACATTTCAATATCATAATCAAGCTGAGTTTACACATTCTTAGTCCCATCACAACCAAATCTCAACACAAGAATTTAGTGTGCGTGTGGTGGGAGAGAGGCAGGGGAGGGGCAGCATTCAAATCATCACAAGAAAAACCTTTCTTTTCTTTTCTTTTTTTTTTTTTAACATATTTGCTATGGGATGCATGCACTCACCAGAGAGACAGACAGAGGGAAAGTAAGAATCACCGCCCCCCCCCAGGGAGGATTGCTATGCTGTAATCTCTTCAATTTTTCTCTTGGGATTTTGGGCATGCCTGCACATGTGCCTGGCAAGAGTTTCAAGTCACCAGGTCTGGGACTTGAACTGAAGTTGACCATGTGGGAGTCTGGCACATTAACCACTACACTACCTGCTGGCCCCAGCAAGAAGAATCTTTACCATGATCCATCTCTTGAAAGGATACGGACTTTTCCCTGGGTCATGTGATAAATGAAAACGCTAGGGTGAAAACCCAGCTTTTTCTGAACCAGGACCTTGTGAAACTTAAGTTTAGAACACAGGTGGTTGGATTCCAGAGTTTATTGCCCTAATCTCTATGCTTAATATTACTTTGTTTACTTTATTTCTAACAATATAACTTTTATAGATAACAGAAACCAGTTAAGATTTTTTTTTTTTTTTTTTGGAGAGGTTCTGGGTATAGGGCACGTGCATGCACTAGAAAGACAGAGAGAGATAGAAAACGAGAAATCATCCCCCCAGGGGGGATGGCCATGCCACAATCCTTTCTCATCCATTCTCCTCTCGGGATCTTGGGCACGCACACACACATGCCTAGCGTGAGTTTAAGCCACCAGGTCTGGGACTCAAACCACAGTTGACTACATGGGAGTCCAGTGACATAGCCATTATGCCAACTGCTGGTTCTTCAGTTACGATTACTTACACTTTAATGATAAGTGGCAGTAAACAATGAGAGTAATTGAGACGTGAGAGCCTGGAAACAGCTAAATAAATTCACAAGTGACTGCCATGGCTCAGGAAGGTGTTTAGGACTTGAACTAGAATGGCATTTTAATTCCATAGCTATTTTAGAAGTAGAATGGATAAGATTTGGTGACTTATTAAGAAAGGAAGATGATATTAAAAGCTTGTAAGACATAAGATGCTTGAACACAAGGATAGCATCTCTACCTACCAGAAACAAAACAGAAACCAAATGGAAATTAGAGCTGTAGGCCTGCTTGATTCTGGATATGAAAGCAGACATAAATGAGAAGGAGTTTAACTTCCAAAAGATAACATTTTCTGAAGCTTAGCACATGAAAACCAGAGTTGAGAACTGCCTTCCCTGCCCCTGAAAGGACACCAAATACAGCTATGGCCACTATGAAGCTATGACCCTAGGGAGAGAAAGCATGGGTGAACACCGAATTTGAAGAAAATAGGGAGGATATGTGTTAACTTTAATTGAGATCGTAACAAACTATCACAAACTTGATGACTTAACACAACTTTATTACATTGTTCTGTAGGTCAGAAGTCTGACATGGGTTCATTAGCTAAAGTCAAGGCATGAGCGGAGCTGTGCTCTTTTCTCTAGGCTCTGGGGAAGTTTCATTTTCTTTCTTTTCCTACTTCAAGAGACCACCTGCACTTCTTAGTTTGTCATCCCCTTCCTCCATCTTTAAAGCTAGTGCTGTGGGGCCAGCAGGTGGCACAGTGGCTAAGGTTCTGGACTCCCACATGGCCAACAATGGTTTGAATCTTAGACCCAGCGGCTTGAAACTCATGCCAGGTGCATATATGTGTGTGTCCATGATCCTGAGAGGAGAGTGGAGTAGAAAGGATGTGGTATGGTTACCCCCTGGGGGATGACTATTCACTTTCTGTCTCTCTGTCTCTCCTGAAAATATACATGTCCTATAGCAAAAATCTCTCTCTTAGAAACAAAACAAAGTGGGACCAGCAGTTAGCATAATGGCTATGTTGCTGGACTCCAATGTAGTCGACTGCGGTTCGCGTCCCGGAGCCGGTGGCTTAAAACTCATGCCGGGCGTGTGTGCGTGCATGCCCAAGATCCCGAGAGGAGAATGGAGGAGAAGGGATTGCGGTGTGGCCATCCCCCCTGGGGGGGGGTGATTTCTCGCTTTCTGTCTCTCTGTCTCTCTCTGTCTTTCTGGCGAGCACACGCACCCTATAGCAAAAACCTCCCCCCCCCCAAAAAAAAAAAAAACGAAACAAAACAAAACAAAAAAACAACTAAACTAAACTAAAACTAAAGAAGGCTAGTGCTGTGGACTGGATATCTGTGTCCTTTCCAAACTCATATGTTAAAATTATACACCTGAATGTGATGGTAGTAGGGCGTGGGGACTTTGGTAAGTAATTAGATAATGAGAGTGGTGCCCCTTTGACTGGTCTAGTGCCCTTACAACAGAGGCTTTGGAAAGCTAGCTCTCTTCTGTCATGTAAGGACAGAGCTAGACCGCATCAACTGTGAACCAGAAAAGGCACTCACTAGGTATCAGATCTGCAACCTAAGAGAGCTAATAAAAGTGAGTCGAGTCCTTCTTACATCACATCACTGCGACCTTATGTGTCCCTTTTTCACTTGTAAGGATTCTTGTGATTACACTGAGCCTACATAACTACTCTGAGATAGATAACATTAAGGTCAGCTGATAAACAACCTGCCCCATTATTTTCTTTTACGATTTATATGATTTCTTTTGGTTTATCTTTCTCAAAGCACATTCATAATTAAAAAATAAATTTAAGCAAAGTTTTCTTGGTTTACAATATAATTTTGTTTTTAGAAATACTTTTGCTATGGGGTGCATGCACTAACCTGAGAGACAGAAAGAGACAGACAGAAAAATCACACACACACACACACACACACACACACACACACACAGGGATGGCCATGCCACAATCCCTTTTCCTCCGGTCTCCTCTCGGGACCTTGGACATGCACGTACACACACCCAGTATGAGTTTTAAGTTGCTGAATCCAGGTCTCTCATTTGTCCTATTATCATAGTGGTTGTGTGGATCAGATAATTTGCCTCTTTCTTGAAAGGTAACACGTGAAGAAGCTCATCTACACTAACCTGATAAAAATGATGAATGCAAGCTAATACTAATAGTGTGAAACTTTTGAATCTTTGGGCAATGGGTAAGTATATTTTGCTTGTAGGAGGAGCTTGAATCAGGAGAGGCCAAAGGGCAGCCAGGGTAGCCAGTCTCCAAGATGGTAACCAATGATCCATGCCTCATGAGAGTCATGCCCTTGAATCCTTTCTCCCCATATTGAAAAGGGCTGAACTGTATGACAAACATGATATTGGGGATATAACGGTATATAATTTCCAAACAAGAAGGTCTTTAAAGGTATCATGATGTCTTCCTGGGCTCTAGAATCTTTTGCTTTGTGGGAAGCAAGCTGCCATGTTGTGGGGACACTAAGTTGTCTGTACAGGCACACATGGAGAGGAACTGAGGCCAGATAGTCCCATTCCAAGGCTCCAGATCTCATTTATTTATTATTAGAGCATAACTTAGGTAAAGAGAATTGGATTTTCTTGGAAGTTATGCCATTTTCACAAATGAATTCTTTAGCCTTCAGCTTTATTTCACTTACTGCAGAAGATGAGATTTTTGTTTTGTTTTGTTTTGTTTTGTTTTTATGAGTTTTTGCCTTCAGGTGTGTGCACTCACTGGAGAGAGAGAGAGACAGAGACAGTGAGAGATCAAGTGAGAAATCACACACCTGGGGTGATGGCCACACCATAATCCTTTCTCCTCTATCTTCTACCAAGATCTTGGACATGCAAGCACATGTGCCCGGTGTGAGTTTTAAGTCACCTGGTCTGGGACTCAAACCCCTGTCAGCCATGTGGAAGTTCAGTGATATAACCCCTACATCTCTGTTGTTCTTTTTAAAAAAAGTCTCCCAATGGGAATTTTTAGCTTAGATTGATGATTAATAAATATGGATCTGTTATTTTTTTTCCTTCAATGTCCCAATGCTGCTTACAGAATAGTCTTTGTTACCTAATATCAGTCGGTTGTTAGTTACTGTTTGCCCCTGTGACTCTACTTTGGTCAAGGGCAGTTCTTCATAGAAAGAGGCAGCTGTAAACTTAATAATTTACAATGACTGGGGGATGGGTATCCTGATGGGCACAATAAAAGGTATCTATTAGGTTGTCAGAAAAGTCATGACACATGTTTGCATAGAAAAATGGAAAAATACATCATAACTATTCTGATAACCAGACAGGGACCAATACAGCTGTCCATACAGGTCACAAAAATAAAAAAAGTCTTTGTTGGGACCTGTGGATGGCATAATGGTTATGTCGCTGGACTCCTTTGTAGTTGACTATGGTTTGAGTCCCAGACCGGGTGGCTTCAAACTCATGCTGGTCGCATGTGCATGTGTGCCCACCCGAAGTCCTGAGAGGAGAATGGAGGAAAAGGGATTGCAACATAACCATCCCCCTGGTGGGGGAGGGTGAATTCTCACTTTCTGTTGATCTATCTCTCTCTGGTGAGCACACACACCCTACAGAAAAATCTCTTAAATTAAAGAAAAAAAAGCCTTTGGCAACATCCTACTTAATGAGAAAAGCTTGAATTTTTTTCCCTTTTGAGTAGTTAATAAGATAAAAAGCCATGATCATCACTTCTATTGTATATAATAAAGGACATCCTAGTCAATAAGGCAAGAAAAATAGAAGGATTAATAAGGTAGAACTAAAGCCATTGGTATCTATAGCCTGTCCCACATTTCACTCTCTAGTTAGCATTTGTTCTCCAACTAGATAGCATACTCTGCCTTTAAACTCAGGTTCCTTTTTCTTACTGTCACTTATGCTTTTTTCTGGGGCTGGCCTAACTATGAGTCTCTCACAATACCTATGAAATTCTCTCTGTGCATATGGTGGCTCCAACAAATGCATATGGAATTGAACTGTTTATTTTTTGCCAGTACAATATCGAACTCTTCTTCCATAGTATGGAAGAAGAATGGCAATTTCTGTTGGTTAAAACTCAGAAACTAGAGACCAGCAGAAGGCCTAATGGTTACATCACTGGATTCCCACATAGTCAACTGTGATTTGAGTCCCAGACCTAGTGGCTTAAAACTTACGCCAGGTGCATGTGATTTTAGGCATGCCTAAAATCCTGAGAGGAGACTGGAGAAGAGAGGACTGCAGTGTGGCCATCCTCCTGGGGGGTGATTGCTGTCTCTCTGGCGAGTGCACATGATCTATAGCAAAAACTTCTCTTTTTTTTTTTTTTTTTTTTTTTGAGG
>NW_006160168.1:3366558-3373239 GCF_000334495.1 Tupaia belangeri chinensis | reverse complement strand
AAAACTTCTCTTTTTTTTTTTTTTTTTCTGTAAGGCCTGTGCTCTCGCCAGAAAGACAGAGACAGAGAAAAAGTGAGAAATCACACCCCCCCCAGGGGGGATGGCCACACTGCAATCCCTTCTCCTCCCTTCTCCTCTTGGGATCTTGGGCACACACACACATGGACCCAGCATGAGTTTAAGCCATCAGATCTGGGACTTGAACTGTGGTCAATTACATGGGAGTCCAGCGACATAGCCATTACACCAACTGCTGGTCCCAAAAACCTCTCTTAAACAAACAAACAAACAATCAAAAACCTCAGAAACGAAATGGACTTGGACAGTCAGAAAAGAATGTTCTGTGGGTTTTAAACTAAGTCAGTGGTAGTAAAACTATACAAAGATTGTTTCCATGAGTTGAAACTGCTTTTAATTTTATCCCAGACTGTTTTCCTCAAATTTCTCAGTTCTTGAAGGATCTGTCAAAATTTGCTTGGCTCAGAGTTGATGTTGGACTGTTGCTTATAAAACCAGAGGAGGAAGAGGTGTATAATCATTAATCCTTGGTTCAATTACTGTCATGATCACTTGCGCGGCTTCTGTCTAGGCAGAATGTCATGCTTGCTGAAGGATGGATGACCTCTGCTCAGGCCTTTTTATGCCACACATTCTGCAGCTCTGGAAAACAGCCCTAGGTGGGACTGGAGCCTAGACGGTCAGCTAATAAGAGGTCTGGCTCACATTAGTAGCAAACAATAGCAGAGACTCAAGGCTGCTTCTGTTTTCTTTGGTTTTTATGTTTAAATGTATTATTATAAGAAATTTAAACAAAAGAAAAAGATAAAAAAAAAAAGGTGGCATATAATAAACACCCCTCATCTTGGTTTAAAAATTAAATCTTTTGGGGACCAGCAGTTAGCATAATGGCTATGTCGCTGGACTCCCATGTAGTCGACCACAGTTCAAGTCCTGGACCCGGTGGCTTAAACTTACGCTGGGCGCGTGTGCGTGCGTGCCAAATATCCCTAGAGGAGAATGGAGGAGAAGGGATTGCGGTGTGGCCATCCCCCCTGGGGAGTGATTTCTCACTTTCTGTCTCTCTGTCTCTCTCTGTCTGTCTGGCAAGCGCACATGCCCTATAGCAAAAACCTCTCCAAAACAAAAATTAAGTCTTTTGGGTGTGGTGGTTAAGGTGCTGGACTCCCACTTGCCACCCACAGTTTGAGTCCTGGACCTGGTGGCTTGCTTTCTCACTTTTCCTCTCTCTCTCTCGTGAGCATACATGACCTATAGCAAATGTAAACAAAATAAATAAATAAAAATTAACATATAAATCAAAAATTTTTAAAAAAGTTAAACCTTTTATTCCTTTTTAAATTAACATATAAATCAAAAAAATTTTTAAAAGTTAAACCTTCCCTTCCTTTTTTAAAATATATAAGACAGGGTCTCACTATGTTGCAATCCGCTTCAGCCTTCCAGCTGGGACCACAGCGTATGGTACTACACCAGGCTCTTTTTCAGGCATAGTCTCACTACATTGCTGAAACCAACCTCAAGCTCATAATCCTCCTGCCTCAGTCTCCCTTAGTTGCTGGGATTATAGAGGTATGCCACCACTTCTAGCTTTTAGGTTAAGCTGGGAATTAAACCCAGAACACCCATGTGGTTCCAGTCTGGGGAGCCCAGAGTCTTAGCAGCATGTGCCATTGTGGCTGAGCCTATTTCACCTTTTTTCCCCATAAATTTAAAAATACAAATTACAGACATCATAAAAAATTACTCTAAATTATTTCAGTATAAATTTCTAAATATTAAAACTTTTCTAATAAAATTAATGACAATAATTAAAATAATCTAATATTTTAAAATAATCCTTAAGATAATCTAATATTAGTCATTATCAATAGGTCTCAGTTCAGTTTCACAATGCCTTTTTAAGTTAGTTTCCATGGGCCCTGATTTGATCAATGACAGTATGTGGGACTTCTCTAAGGACATTTTAATGTACAACATTCTCCCTCCGCTTTTTTTAGTAGCATTAATTTGTTGGAAAAATTAGATAAATTTTTCTTTAGAACATTCAATTTTTAAAACATGTATGACTGTTTCCTTATGGGGTTGTTTGATTTGTACCTTGCTGTGGATTTTGGTATTTCCTATAAATTAGAAGTTTAAAGATTGTGAAGATTTGATGAGATTTAATTTGAATAAACTAATTAGATGGCAAAACACTTCTTTGTGAGAATACCTGAAGATTAATGTTCTAAGGGCCCAGCTGCAGTGGCATAGGTGGTGGTAGAATCACATGGTTGATCAGAATTCAAATTCCAGGTTGATCTGAAAACTGTGTGTGTGAACTTATGCCCTCTGATCCTGGCTGACTGGAAGGCTTAAAGAAGGGATTATGGTCTGGAAGGACTCTATTGTGGGTGCCTGTCTCTCTCTTTCTCATGCGTACGCTCTCTTTTGCACTCTTGCTTGCTCACTCTTGCTTGAAAGAGACAAACAATAATAATAATAATAAACAATAATAACAAATTATAATAATAAACAGGTAACTTTAATAGTTGAAAGTAGATTTTAAAATCTACTTGTAAGTAACTAATAGGAAGAAAAAATAATGGGAAACACATAATTCTTGAAGTGAATGATAATTATGAAATATACATATTACCTGTTAGTATATTTCTTTCTTGAAAAAACTTCAAGAAATAATAATGTCAGTGTCCACCTCTCCAACAGAACCCAGTTACATCTCCAACCCCCTGGAGAAACTGGGGACCCTGAGGCAGGGCCCGTCACTGCCCACAGCCCAATTCCCCCAACCCCAGAGTTCCCCCTGTCAGTAAGGTAGGCAGTTTTTTTTTTTTTCTTCTCTTTCTCTCCATCTTTCTTTTGTTAATCTCCTATTCCTCCTTAGCCCACAAGCAGCTTCCACCTCTCCAACAGAACCCAGTTCCATCTCAAATGCCCTGGTCAAAATTTTTCTTTTTTTCTCCTTTATACTCTTTTTGTTTCCCTCTTATATTGTCATTTCCTCCTCATCCTCCAACCTTCCAGAGGGACTAGACAGGTCTAGAATCACACTTTTAAAATACCCTAGTACTGTGAGCCTCCCGTTGATCCTCCTCTTACTGAACCACCTACATAAAAGGAGATACTGTTCTTCAGACACCTGAATAGAAGACTCCTCCTGTGGAGAGCACATTGCCAAACACAGCAGAAGAGAGACTTTGGTAAACAACTGATGACAGCAAAAGGGAAGCACACTTGTTTCAAGTCGAAAAAACATTCTCCAGAAAGGTACCCAAAAGTGAATACATCTCCCGATGGCTAGAAGTAGAAGACAAGCCTCAGGTTTGAATAAACCAGGAAACATGTTTCTATCAAAAGAGCACAATAACTCCCTTCCATCTCTCAAAAAATAGAGGAAGATATCAAAATGTCAGAGAAACAATTTAGAACATTCATGGTAACAAAACTCTATAAGCTGGAACAGAAAAGAGACATCGAATTACAAGAGATTAGGAAGTCCTTCCAGGATATGAAAGAAGAAATGGGCACTATAAAAAAGAATCATATATATGGGAGCAGCTGTTGGTGTAATGGCTATGTTGCTGGACTCCCATGTAGTTGACTGTGGTTTGAGTCCTGGAACCAGTGCTCAAAATTCATGCTAGGAGCATGTGCATGTATGTCCAAGATCCTGAGAGGAGAAAGGAAGAGAAAGGATTGCAGCGTGGCCATCCTCCTGGGGGGTGATTTCTTGCTTTGTCTCTCTGTCTTTCTGATGGGTGCATGCACCCTATAGCAAAAACCTCTCCAAGAAAATAAAAAAGTAATTAGATGGAACTATTAGAGATGAAGTCTGTAATAATACAGGTAATCAAAAACTCTCTAGAAAGTATTAAAAGTCGACTAGACCATGTTAAAGATCAAATCTCTGATGCAGAAGATTAAAAACTCTGACCTAGAAAAAAACACCAGAAAGATAGAGAAAAATAACAAAAAAATGAGGATAATATACAAGAAATACTAGATTCCATTAAATGTCCAAACATTTGAATAACTGGTATTCCAGAAGGTAAAGAAACTGATAAGGGCATGGAAAATCCATACCACAAAATCCTGGAAGAAAACTTCCCAAGTCTAGAGAAGCACTCAAACATCCAATCCAAGAAATACAAAGGACCCCAAATATAGTCAACCCAAGAAGATCTTCCACAAGACACTTAGCCAGACTGGCCAAGACCACTGATAAAGACATCAAACTAAAGTTGGCAAGAGAGAAATAAGTGACATACAAAGTTCATCCCATCAGGCTAACACCGGACCTTTCAAAAGAAACAATGCAAGCAAGGAAAGAATGGAAAGACATATTGAAAGTGTTAAGAGAGAAACAATTTCAACCAAGGTTATTATATCCAGCAAGATTATCCTTCATATGAAAAAAAAAAAAGATTAAAATCTCAGACAAACAAAACCTGAAAGAATTTGCCAATGCCAGACCAGCTCTTCCAAAAACTCTGAAGAGAGTGCTGCTCCAGGAAAACTAAAGAATGAAAAGCCAGGGATAAGGGAATAGAAGATAACAAGGACAATGGCCAACTTAAAGGTAGGGTCAAGTCCAGAAATACCAATAATAACATTGAATGTTAATGGATTAAATTCTCCAATCAAGAATCACAGACTGGCAGAATGAATAAGAAAACAGAAACCCTATATCTGTTTCCTACAAGAAACACATCTCATGAATAAAGACATACATAGACTAAAAGTGAAGTGCTGGAAAAAGATATTCCATGAAAATGGGAACCAAAAAAGAGCTGGAGTCGCAATACTAATTTCTGACCAAGTAGACTTTAAAATAAAAACTCTTTGAAGAGACAAAGAAGGGCACTAGATTGTAGTAAAAGAGTTAAGCTATCAAGAAGATACAATGCTTATAAATACCTATGCACCTAACACAGGAGCACCTGAATATGTGAAGGAAAGACTGTTAGATCTAAAAAAAGTAGACTGCAACACACTAATTGTTGGGGACTTCTATACCCACTATCTCCTCCAGATCATCTAGACAATAACTAAGTAAAGAGATAAAGGATCTAAGTGAAATCATAAAACAAATGGACTTAACAGACATCTATAGAACTTTCTACCCCAAAACCATGAGGTACAATTTTTTCTCACCCCCACATGGAACCTTTTTGAAGATTGACCACATGACAGGACATAAGGCAAACCTCTACAGATTCAAAGATGTAGAAACTATATCCAGCATCTTCTCTGACCATGATGGAATTTACCTTGATTTAAATTTCAAGTGAAATCCTCAAAAAACCCATGAATACATGGAAACTAAATAACCTGCTCCTGAATGACTTCACAGCTACTGAAGAAATAAAGACTGAAGTCAAAAGATTCATGGAAGCCAATGACAATGAGGACACAAGTCTATAATTTTTTGGGACCCTGCAAAAACAATCAAGGAAGTTCATAGCTATTAGTGCACGTAAGAAGATAGAAAGGAGGCAAAATCATCACCTAACATTGTGCCTCAGAGAATCGGAAAAGCAACAGCAAAAAAATACAAAGTACTCTAGGAGAAAGGAAATAATAAAGATCCGAGCAGAAATAAATGAAATAGAAAATAAATGAACTATACAGAAAATAAATGAAAGTTAAAAGAAAGCTGGTTCTTTGAAAAGATAAACAAAATTGATACACCATTAGTGAAACTTATTAAGAAGAAGAAAGAAAGGAACCTGGTAAATCAAATTTGCAATGAAGCTGGCAATATAATGACAGACATAACAGAAATACAAAACATCATTAGAGGATTCTATGAAACTATATGCCAACAAACAAGAAAACCTGGACGAGATGGACAAATTCCTTGACATATACAATCTACCAAGATTGAGCCAGGAGGATAAAGAAAATCTAATAGGCCCATAACAAGTCAGGAGATTGAATCGGTAATAAATAACCTCCCAACAAAGAAAAGCCCTGATCCTGACGGCTTCACCTCTGAATTCTACAAAACTTTTAAAGAAGAGTTAACTCCCATTCTTCTCAAGTTATTTCTGAAGATCCAAAAGGGAGACAAGGAGATAGTGTCGCTATATTTTGATCAACTAGACTGGGGAGAAATGTTCATATATTGAAATGATCACCTTGTAAGCTAAATAATGTAATTGAATGTATTAAAAAATGTAAATAAAAATTAAAAAATAAAAACAAAACAAAACAAAACAAACCCACAAAAGGGTGAATCTCTCCCTAATTCATTCTATGAAGCCTCTGCCACCCTTATCCTTAAAACAGATAAGGACAGAAAAAGGAAGGAAAACTACAGACTGATATCTCTAATGCATATAGATGCAAAGATTCTCAACAAGAAACTAGCAAATCGTGTCCATCAATATATAAAAAAGATTATACATCACGACCAGGTAGGCCTTATTTCAGGGATTCAAGGTTGGTTCAACATATGCAAGACCATCATTGTAATATACCATTTTAACAGAAAGAAAGATAAAAACTGTATGATCATATCAATTGATGCAGAAAAAGCATTTGATAAGACACAACATCCCTTCATGATCAAGACTCTCAGCAAAATTGGAATAGAAGGGTCATTTCTCAACACAATAAAAGCTATCTATGAAAAACCCATAGTGAACATCATCCTCA
>NW_006160168.1:3361587-3366083 GCF_000334495.1 Tupaia belangeri chinensis | reverse complement strand
AAAAAAAAAAGTGGAAATACATTCCATGTTCCTGTATTGGAAGAATTAATATAATGAAAATACCCAAATTAATTTACATGTGATCCCAAAGTACCAGAGACATTCTTCACAGAACTAGAAAAAACAATCATTCGATTTGTCTGGAATCATGAAAGACCTTGTATTGCCAAAGCAATCCTGCATGAGAAGAGTGAAGTGGGCGACATATCACTCCCTAACCCAAAAATATACTACAAAGCTGTGGTAATGAAAACAGCATGGTATTGGCACAGAAACAGATAGCTAGAGCAGTGGAACAAAATATAGTCTTCAGAAATAAACTCCCAAACATACAGCCAACTGGTTTTTGACAAAGGGTACCAGTCACTCCATTGGTAAAGGAAAATCTCTTTAGCAAATGGTGCTGGGAAAACTGGATATCCACCTGCAGAAAGACGAATCTGAACCCCTACCTCTCACCATTGACAAAAATCAACTCAAAGTAGATCAAAGATCTAAACCTAAAACCTCAGACTATAAAACTGCTCCTGGAAAACACTGGGGAAACTCTGGGAGACACTGGGATAGGCAAAGACTTCTTAAGAAGTAAAACCCCCAGGGCACAGTCAATAATCCTCAAAACAGACAAATGGGATTACATCAGATTAAGAATTTTTCTGCATGACAAAAGTCACAGTAATTAGTGTGAATGAACAATCCTCAGAATAGGAAAAGATTTTTGTAAACTATGCTTCAGTCAAGGGACTAATAACCAGCATACACAAGGAATTCAAGCACCTGTTCCGAAAAGAGATGATCAACCCTATTAAAAGATGGGAGAATGAATTGGAAAAAAAAAACAAAAACTCTAAGGATGACATATGAATAGCTATAGACATATGGAAAAAATGCTCAGTATCCCTCATTGTTAGGGCAATACAGATCAAAACCACAATGATATACCATTTAACTACAATCAGAATGACTAAGATTAAAAAAAAAGTTAAGTGCTGGCGAGGTGGGGTGAAAGGGGAACTTTCTCTCTCTTTGTTTTGGAGAGGTTTTCGCTAAAGGGCGTGTGCGCCTGCCAGAAAGACAGAGAGAGACAGAGAGATAGAAAGCGAGAAATCACCCCCCAGGGGGGGATGGCCATGCCGCAATCCCTTCTCCTCCATTTTCCTCTCAGGATCTTGGGCACGCACACACACGTGCCCAGTATGAGTTTAAGCTGCCGTGTCCGGGACTTGAACCGCGGTCGACTTCCTGAGAGTCCAGCGACATAGCCATTACGCTAACTGCTAGTCCCAAAGGGGGAACTCTCTTACACTGCTGGTGGGAATGTAAGTGGGTCCAGCCACTGTGGAGAACAATTTGGAGATTTCTCAAAGATCTATAAATAGAACTATCTTATGATCCAGCAATCCTACTCCTTACTGTCTACCCAAAGGACAGAAGAATCTTTAGTCAGAAAAGTGCTTGCACATCAATGTTTATTGCAGCTTTATTCACAATTGCTAAGACATAGAACCAATACAAACGCCCATGAGCAGATGAATGGATAGAAAAACTGTGACACATATACTCTATGGAATACTACTCAGCCAATAAAAAAGATCCTGGCTTTTGACAGAAAGTGGAAGAATATGGAAGATTTACTGCTAAGTGAAGCAAGCCAGGCTATGAAAGAGAGACATTGTATGTCTCCACATAATATATACTGATTTCCTGCACTCTATGGCCCAAATTGAATGTCTAAAGGATATAGAAACACCTGTTGAAATATCCATTTTGTAAGCCAAATAATAATGTGATTGAATGTATAAAAGAAAATGAAATGGAAAAAAAAGAAAAAAATAAAAAAAAGAAACATAGTAAATGGTTGTGAATACCAGGTACAGTGTGGGAAGAAGGAGGGTGAAGGAGTAGAGTGTGAGAAAGGTCATCTAAGAAAAAAATAGAGAGGCAAGGCATTTATGGGACAAACAAATGGGTTATTATCTGTTGTGAGATAACCTTATAGTATTTTCAACTGGACCAGTGCAAAATGTACATATGTTGGAATTTCGATTTTGCAAGCTAAGTAATGTGATTGAATTTATAAAAGAAATAGAAATAAGAATAATAATAAAAGAAGAATGTTGAGCTGGCTTCATAGCCTAGTGGTTAAGGGAGCCAGATCCCACATGACTGTGGTTTGAAACCCAACCATAGTAGCTTCCAAAACAAGCCAGGAGTGTATGTGTTTGTGCCTCAAATCCTGGCATATGGACAAATGGAGGAGAAGGGATTGTGGCATGACTATGCCCCATTGGGGGATGCTTTCTTTCTGTCTCTTTCTAGTGAGCAAATAAACCCTCTGACAATTAAAAAATAATAAAAAAGAAAAAGAATGTGTTTTTCTGACCGTATCACATTTTTGATGTGATGACCATCAGATTATGATATTATTAACATCAGTCACTGGTATAAAGTGTCTCCAGTGAGTAATCTGTGGGTTTTGCCTTAGCTCTTTGTTCATTCAATTCTCCATTCACTTTTTGTGTTTGTCTGTTTATTTGTTTGTTTGTTTTTTAGATTTTTTGTGAGGCCAGAAAGTAGCATGTTTGTTAATGCATTGGAATCCCACATGGCCCACTGTAGTTTGTGTCCTGGACTCTACAGCTTGAAAATCACCCCAGGCATGTGGGTGAGTGCCTAAAATCCCAAAAGGAGATTGGAGGGGGAGTGAATGCTGTGACCTTCCCCCTGGTTGGTGATTTTTCACTTTCCCTTTCTCTGTCTCTCTTTGTCGAGTAAGCACAAATGCCCTATGGCAAAAATCTAAATAAATAAATAGATATAGATAGATTGATAAATAGATAGATTTTTGTTATAGGGTGAGTGCAAAAAAAGAAACATAGTAAATGGTTGTGAATACCAGGTACAGTGTGGGAAGAAGGAGGGTGAAGGAGTAGAGTGTGAGAAAGGTCATCTAAGAAAAAAATAGAGAGGCAAGGCATTTATGGGACAAACAAATGGGTTATTATCTGTTGTGAGATAACCTTATAGTATTTTCAACTGGACCAGTGCAAAATGTACATATGTTGGAATTTCGATTTTGCAAGCTAAGTAATGTGATTGAATTTATAAAAGAAATAGAAATAAGAATAATAATAAAAGAAGAATGTTGAGCTGGCTTCATAGCCTAGTGGTTAAGGGAGCCAGATCCCACATGACTGTGGTTTGAAACCCAACCATAGTAGCTTCCAAAACAAGCCAGGAGTGTATGTGTTTGTGCCTCAAATCCTGGCATATGGACAAATGGAGGAGAAGGGATTGTGGCATGACTATGCCCCATTGGGGGATGCTTTCTTTCTGTCTCTTTCTAGTGAGCAAATAAACCCTCTGACAATTAAAAAATAATAAAAAAGAAAAAGAATGTGTTTTTCTGACCGTATCACATTTTTGATGTGATGACCATCAGATTATGATATTATTAACATCAGTCACTGGTATAAAGTGTCTCCAGTGAGTAATCTGTGGGTTTTGCCTTAGCTCTTTGTTCATTCAATTCTCCATTCACTTTTTGTGTTTGTCTGTTTATTTGTTTGTTTGTTTTTTAGATTTTTTGTGAGGCCAGAAAGTAGCATGTTTGTTAATGCATTGGAATCCCACATGGCCCACTGTAGTTTGTGTCCTGGACTCTACAGCTTGAAAATCACCCCAGGCATGTGGGTGAGTGCCTAAAATCCCAAAAGGAGATTGGAGGGGGAGTGAATGCTGTGACCTTCCCCCTGGTTGGTGATTTTTCACTTTCCCTTTCTCTGTCTCTCTTTGTCGAGTAAGCACAAATGCCCTATGGCAAAAATCTAAATAAATAAATAGATATAGATAGATTGATAAATAGATAGATTTTTGTTATAGGGTGAGTGCACTCAAGTCCCTCTCTCTGTCTCTCTGGTGAGCTCATGTGCCTTATAGCAAAACAAGCAAACCCAAAATGAACCCCCCCAAAACACACACACACACACACACACACACACACACACATGGGTCTCATGTGTTTTTCAAGTCCCTGGGTATAGGACTTGGACCATATAGGATCTAGTGCATTAACCACTATGCCACATGCTGGCCCTCTGTCCACCTTATATCTAATGGTTTCACATTCACTGAAAATTGTTCCTGAATCAATTATTTGAGAGTTACAGAACAACTACATTTTGTTCATTGGTTCTTTTATTTTAACTTGAATTAGATAGCTCATGATTTTCAGCCTTTATAGGACTTGGACCATATAGGATCTAGTGCATTAACCACTATGCCACATGCTGGCCCTCTGTCCACCTTATATCTAATGGTTTCACATTCACTGAAAATTGTTCCTGAATCAATTATTTGAGAGTTACAGAACAACTACATTTTGTTCATTGGTTCTTTTATTTTAACTTGAATTAGATAGCTCATGATTTTCAGCCTTTATAATGCTTTCTAATATGGCATTCAGGGATATATAACTACCCTCTAATAATCATACA
>NW_006160168.1:3348070-3360873 GCF_000334495.1 Tupaia belangeri chinensis | reverse complement strand
TATATATATATATTTCATAATTATCATTGTTATTATGTGTCCTATTGTTTTTTTTCTAACCTATTAGTTACTCACAAGTAGATTTTAAAATCTTCTTTCAACTATTAGAGTTACCTATTTATTATTATTTTCTAGTTTAATTATTATTTAATGAGATGACACCGATTGTATGATTCCTATACTTTGATATTCAGTGAGACTTGCTTTTAGGCTTTAACTTGTGGTCAAGTTTTGTAAAAGTGCTGTGCATTATTGAGAAGAATATCTGATCTCTGAATTTTTTTTTATAGAGAGTTTTATGTATTAATAACATTAAAAGGCTAACTCATTGTTTTATTGATTCACAGCTTTAATTTTTTTAAACAGATTTTTCATAGGGCATGTGCACTTGCCAAAGGGAGACAAGAGAGATAGTGAGAGAGGAAGTGAGAAATCACACCCTCCCACTGCAGTGGGGATGATCACAAAGTCAAACCACAATCTCTTTTCCTCCATTCCCCTCCTGGGATTTTTTTGGGCATGCATGCACTTGTGCCTGGTATAATTCTCAAGCTACCAGGTCCAGGACTTGAGCCTTGGTTGGTCATGTGAGTCCAGAACCTTAACCACCATGCCATCTGCTGGCCCCCTTAATTTTTTTAATTGGCCCAGCCTGTAGCACCATGACCTGGAGGCTACTACTTAATGGACTCAGGTCACATGGGAGGACTGGGTTCAAATCCCTAAAAAGCCAGGGGTGGTGGCATACACCTATGGTCCTAGTTACTCAAGAGGCTTGGGCAGAAGGATCTTGACACAGGAAGACCTTGTCCAAAAAATAACAGCATATATGCACATACACACACACTTGTGCACACACAAATTATTTTTAAATCTATTTTATCAGCTATTTAGAAAGAAAAATATTAAATCTCCCACTCTTCAGGTGGATTTGCCAGTGCTATTCGTTATTATATCAAGCAAGCATTGCTTTGTGTAGTCTCTATTATATATAAGGTATCTACATATTTGGATTTCTTATGTGTATCTGATGAATTATTTATTTGTAAGATACTATTAGAATGAATAGTGATATTATACAATTTTAGTTCTCCCTTATTTGCATAATCCCTAAATTCTCTTTGTATTTACTGCATTAATTTTTATAGTTAAAGTTTAAGTTTGTTTAGGTTTCCTCACATAGTTATTACTACTTTCTTTATATACCATTCCTTTTTTTTTTTTAGATTTAAGTTCCTACTTCCTAAAACATATGCCAATCTTCTCAAAAAAATATTGTGGTCAGTAAATATTTATAAAAATGCTTACTTTGTCATTATTCTTTTAAAAAGATTTATTGATTTAATTTTATTTATTATTATTATTATCTTTAATTTTGCTACAAGACATGTGTATGAAAGAGAAAGAGAGAGAAAGAAAGTGAGAAAGTAAGCCACCACGTCCAGGACTTGAACTGCAGTTAGCCATGAGGGAGTCCAGCACCTCAACCACCACACCACATGCTGGTCTCATTATTTTGTCATTATTCTTTTAAAAAGATTTATTGATTTAATTTTATTTATTATTATTATTATTTGTTAACTTGCTATAGTCACAAGAGTGAGACAGACAGAGAGGGGAAAAGTGAAAAAGCAAGCCACCAGGTCTGGAACTTGAATCACAATCCATCATATGGGAGTCCAGCACCCTAACCACTATACCACCTGCTGACTCCCTAAGTTCTTATTAACCATGTTACTATGAGAATGTTAGCTTAACTCACTGTCCTTCAATTTTCTCACCAGTAAAATAAAACATTTAAATTATATTGTACCTACCTAATGGGGTTATAATGAGGATTGAATTATGTCAAATGAGTTAATATGTATACCACCCTTAAATGGTACTACCTCATGGTAAATGCCTTGGAAATGTTTGTGAAATAAAAACAAAATAAGATGAGGGTTATTTCCTCTCATTCCTTAAAAATAATATTCTCCAGCTGACTGCCATTGCCATTATTCTAGAAAAGCCTGTGGTTTATCTTGGTTGTCATTCTTTTTTCAGGAAACTTGTCTCTGTTTGCATTTGAGAATGCTCTTCATTTTGACTTTCCGTCATTTTACTGGATTCTCTAGGTGTGCTTCATTTCTATTTATCCTGCTTGGTATTGGTTGTGCGTTGACAATTATAAAATTCATGTCTTTCATCGATTTGATTTTTAATGTTTTCTCTCAATTTTCCCATTTGTCATTGATTTTAGGAAATTCAAATGGACCTAAGTTGAGCTTAGTCATTTCATCATCTATAGCTCAACTTCCCTTTCATTTTTATCTCACTTTGCAGCATTATATGTATCTGCAATAAAGTCTTCAATTTATTAATTTTCTGCTTAGTCTGTCTTACCTGCTTTTAATCAATCTATTGCATTCTAAATATTAGTGATTATATTTTTATTTACAAAAGTTTTTTTTTCCAGTTTGCCTGAATTTTCACGATAGTATTTTCTGACATTTACATTTCTATGGTTTCCTTTGTTAACTTTTGTCACTTCCGAATTGTGAGTTTATCTTCAGTGGAGTTTTTAAAATGAAATATTCATGTCCATTGTATGGCTGTGTAGTCTAAATTGAGTATTTTTTCTCCAAAGAGGTTTTGACTTTGGCTCACCCAAGTGTTTCCAGTGATGTTATACAGTGATGCAGCTGTAGACCAATTTTATGTCACTTTCCTGGTTGAGACATTCCCAGACCACATAGATAGTGGAAATAAGAACTTCAACTGTGTAAGGAAATCTCCACTATCACAAACTTTCAAATACAATATTTTATTTGCATGTCTTCTTCCTTCTCCTTCCTCTCCTTCCCCTTTCCCTTCTTTTCCTTCCTCTTCTTCTTTCTATCACCAGAAGGTGTGTGTGCTTGCCCCAGCATAAGACAGAGCCAGAGAGAGAATGAGAAAGCACACCCAAATGAGGCATGGTCACACTGTAGTCCCTTCTCCATTTCTCCATACTGTCAGGATTCCAGCCTCAGGCAGCTATGTAGGATCCAACTCATCTTAACCAGTAGGCTATAGGCCAGTCCCTCCCCACCTCCCCACACATTTTGTCTATCCATTTAGATCTTAGATCAAGACAGAAAAGCTTCTATCATTTTCTTGAGTTGGTGGGCATATATTATTTTTTCTTTTCTTCACTTTCACGAGGAGGAGAGTCATTTGCATGGCTTAGTTCTTACTCATAATATCATAACAGTTCAAGTTCTTTATAGCCAAAGAACTGTAAAACCTGCATCACTACTCTGACCTCCCACACCAATATATTTTCTCCCTGGCAATTGAGGAAGTTGAAGGTTTTTGACTTTTTGGTCTGGTTTTTTGTTTTTTTTTTTTTTTCAAGTAGGTCTTTATAGCCAAAGAACTGTAAAACCTGCATCACTACTCTGACCTCCCACACCAATATATTTTCTCCCTGGCAATTGAGGAAGTTGAAATTTCTTGACTTTTTGGTCTGTTTTTTTTTTTTTTTTCCAAGTAGGTTTTGCCTACAGGGATATTCTTTACTTTCTTGCAAATGTAAGTATGCAGCTGAGACTATGTCTCCATGTCATTTATTTATTTATTTCTAATTTGCCTTATGGTATGTATGCTCACCAGAAAAAGACTGAGATGGAAACTGAGATGGCAAGTGAGAAAGCAGTCCTCCCCATGTGACAAGGTTACATTGCAATCCATTCTCCTCCATCTCTCCCACCTTTGTGGGATTTTGGGTATACACACACACACACAAACACACACACACAAACACACACACTCCCAGTATGTTTTTCAAGCTGCTGAGTCAAGTACTTGAATCACACAATCAGCCATGTGGGATTCAGCCATCTTACCGCCATTACACAGGCTGGGCCTGTCTCCATGTTATAAAAGTTATTTAAAAATATGTTTACTGGTTATTTATCCAGTCTAATCATTCCAAAAAAATGAAGCCTAGGTTTCCCCAAATATTCTACAGAACCTTTTCGAGCCAATGTTATTAAATGCTGTATGAAAAAAGTCAATGTTAGCAATATTTTTCTTATAAAATTTACATATATAAGAAAACTAATCTTAATTACATATTTCTGTTCATGCAATGAATAGCCCTTAATGCCATTCTTCAATGGCGTTAATAGCAATGACAGGAAGCCAAATAATCAATCTGTGTAGCCAAACCAAATACCATCTATTTATCTCACCGATATGTGACTAATGGTCAAATAACTGTTTAGTCCTTGATTTGTAATTCTAATAAATAATTGAAATTGTGTTTCTGTCTTAAGATTCAATTATGCCATTTCATCAGTAGGTGGTGCCATTGTACTATAGTTTGAATTTTGTGAAATTAGGGAAAATAACCCAAAAGCAAAAAACATTTGGTAGTCATTGCACCTGCAAGCACTTTACGTTTTTTACTGTTTTCGCACCCTAAGAAATGGATTTTATAATTAAAAAATGTATATGGTTATAATTATATTACAGGACAAAATGGGCTGGATTCTTCTAATGTGTAATATAATTCTTAAAGTTGCAGGAGATATGTATGTTCATTTGTCTACAAAGCAATTAATAACCCAAAATAATATTTATAATAGGTATTATACAAAGGGTCTTCAAAAAGCACATGATAAATGAATATAATGAAAAGCCTATGCATGGATTTTAAAATAATTTTTTCACAAATATTCATACTTTAATTTCTATGAATTTTTAAAAGTAGCCTCATATATTCTAATAGCTAATAGCTAGTGAATATCTGCTTTCATATTTTTTATCATTACAACTCTCATTTTGTTTTCTTTTTACAATTTAAACCTACTGCTATGTATTAATAAAAATCATGCTTTTTTTTTTTTTTTTTTTTTTTTTTTTTTATTACAAAGAATAGCAAGACAATACCCAACGCCTATTTGTGTTTCTTTCTTTACAGATGCTACTAAATATGATTTCAGCCACAGCTCTGCCTGGAGGTATCTTTGTGCCTAAATGTTTCCAGAAATAACACCAAGGAGATCTCTTGTAGGTTGTAGTAAATCATGCAGGAAGAGCTTGGGATGGGTAGCCCCATATTCCCTATCATAAAGAGAACAGAGAGAGGACATCAGCCTCTATACCATTCTTAGTTTTGTCTTTGATTCACTATGTAAACTGGCAAATCTACTTCCTCAAGGGTGGTTGTCTAAGTCGCAGCATGATCACAGGAGGTGGTAATAAGAAGTTGGCACAAGTCACTGACAGAGAGATTAGTTTGAGGCTTCTTGTGATTCTCCTTGGGGATTTCAGGCACAGCTAGCTCTTCTAAGCTAATTAGTGCCATGTTGTTGATATGGATGATCTGAAAAAAAAGGTGACTGAAAAACAATACAGTTCTTTAGCAATCCCGAAATTGTACACTACACAAATATCAAGAAATGAAACAAGCATATTTAGAACCATTTGGATCAATTAGATGTTTAGGTCAGCAGATGGAAAATACAGTTTCAAAGTAGACAAACATTATTTATTTAGGATCAGAAACCCAAGTTAGAGGCTACATATCAAATGATGCCACTGTCAATTCATTGGACATGTTTTACTTCATTAATAAACTGGGAAACTTTAAAAATAATTTTCTTTTAGTGTAAGTTTGAATTGTAGCTCTCATTTAACAGCATTTTTCTATGATTCATGGACACATTCTAAGATTTATTCTCAGAGTTATTCTCATTCATTCATTTTTTAAAATATTTTTAATTGTAATTTCTGTTGCACATATAATAGGTGTATATCTCTGTAGGGTACAGTAGGATTTTCCAAAGCATGTATACAGTATGTAATAATCAAATCAAGGAAATAAACATATTTACTACCTCTGGCATTTATTATTACTTTGTGTACACATATGAAATCCACTCTACTGGTTATTTGGGAATATGTGTTAAATTATCACCAAGGGTCTTTACTTTATTGTGCAATAATATTTTATAACCTATTCCACTTGTGTACATGCACCCTTGTATCTGATAAGCAGCTTCTCCCTGTCTTCCTATCCCCTTTCTGGCACGTGGTATCCCCCACCACACTCTTTACATCCATGCAAGTAAGTCTTTCAGCTTCTGCTAAAGAGTGAGAATGGACTTGTGGGATCTGGTTTCCTTAAGCTCTAAATGACAGGGCTGACCCTCATTTGCTGTTGTTGCAGGTCACAGAAAACAGAGGTGGTTCTACAAGAGTGACAATATACTCCCACTGGAAAGTACTCTGAGAAGTAAATCTCTGGACATTGTTTGCATCCTTTGCAAACCACAGGAATAAATGCCCTCTATCTAGGAAAAAAGTATAAGGGTAGAGAATATTAGATAAAATGTCAATAGGAGGGAAAGAAAGAAAGAGGGATAATACAAAAGTGAAAGAGATGGGAAGAGGGTTAGAAAGAAGTTAAACATAGTACAAGAAGAAAGATCTGCAAGGACTGGTTGGTGTGCAGTGACAATGCAAAGCTCTGTAAGGCAGACTCACGTGGGAAGTTTCTGGAGTCTTGTCCAGAGACTTCCCTGCATTTTCCAGGCATATGGGTGGATATTATCCAGGGCTGGCTGAAGCTGGGGTGAGTCAAGTGTTATAGCACCTGTCTTTTTTTTTTTTTGAGAGATTTTTGCTATAGGGCACGTGCACTCGCCAGACAGACAGAGAGAGTCATAGAGACAGAAAGTGAGAAATCACCCCCCAGGGGGGATGGTCACGCCGCAATCCCTTCTCCTCCATTCTCCTCTCGGGATCTTGGGCATGCACGCATACGTGCCCGGTGTGAGTTTTAAGCCACTGGGCCCGGGACGCAAACCGCAGTCGACTACGTGGGAGTCCAGCGACATAGCCATTACACTAACTGCTGGTTCCTGCACCTGTCTTTCTGTTTCTCTCTCTGTCACTCTTATTCATGGAAGAAAGAAAGAAGCCGGAAAAAAATCTGCAATGGAGATGATAAAGAGCATGTTAAAGAGTACCAAACTGAATAACCCTTTCAGAATTCAAAAGAAAGATGAAGACAATACACAAAATGGTGATAGAAAAGGCAGAGAATGAAGAATCAAAATAAAGTTAGTTGGCTCTAAGAAGCTCAAACAGTTCTCTGCAGCTGGGAGTGAGTCACAAAAGGGTTCCACAGCTGAAGACTATCTGAAGACTATCTGGCAATAACACTCCTAGTGACTAGAAAGACCAGTTTTCTTTCTTTCTTTCTTTCTTTCTTTTTTTTTTTTTTTTGAGAGAGATTTTTGTTGTAGGGCACATGCCCTCACGGGAGAGAAAGAGACAAAGAAACAGAAAACGAGAAATCACCCCTCAGAGGGGATGGCCATGCTGTAATTCCTTCCCCTTCATTCTCTCAGGATCCTGGGCATGCACACACACACACACACACACCCTGTGTGAGGTTTAAGCTATCGGGTCTAGGACTTGAACTGCTGTCAACTACGTGCAAGTCCAGTGATGTAACCATTACACCATTTGCTGGTCCCACAAGTTTTCTCTTGAATGAGGACTTGAGTAATGCATTAGAATGTTCAGTCCAGTCTACCTCTGGTGTCCACCTCATTACATACTTTTCAGGAGCTGCTCCTATACGTGGTTTCTCTCTCATCTGGTAGGAGATGAGGAAGATTAATGGGATTGACTACAGCTCCCACTGTTGTATATATATTTCTAGGTCATACAGGATAAAATTTGTAGCTCCTTTAAAGAATCTTCCCTTTCTTTCCTTCTCAGGCCCAGTATATTCCTGTCTGAGTTATGTGTGACTTAACCCTAGTTATATGCCTGTCTTATTTCATTTAGCATTATTTTCTCGAGGTTCATCGTGTTACAACAAATAATAGAACTTCATTCTTTTCTATGACTGAATAATATTTCATTGTGTCTACATATCACATTTTCCTTATCCATTTATCAGTTGATAGGTGGTTAGGTTGATTCATATCTTAGCTATTGTGAAGTTTTTCCTGTACTTGTTGGTCATTTGTATGTCTTCTTTTGAGAACTATCTGTTTGGATCCACTGCCAAGTCTTAAATTAGATAATAATAATAATAATAATAATAATTATTATTATTTGCTGGTAAGCTGTTTGGGTTCCTTTGATGTTTTGGTTCTTAATGCCTCATCAGATATATAGCTTGCAAATATTTTCCTTCCATTCTTTGTCTGATTTCCTCTCTGTTAATTACTTCTTTTGTTGTGCAGAAGATCTTTTCTCTTTCTTTTTAAATTTAATCAATTTATTATTAGTATTTTAATTTGACCAGAGAAAGGGAAAATGAGAAAGCAAGCTGCCAGGTTGGGGACTTGAACCATGGTCGATCATATGGAAGCCCAGCATGCCCCCTGCTGGCTCCAGAAGTATTTTTCAAAACAGTTTAAGAATTTATTTCTTCCGTAAGTGAGAGAGAAAGAGAGAGAAGGAGAGACGGACAATAAAAGAGACAGTTTTACCAATAGGGTCTTTTTTTTTTTTTTTTTTAAGGTTTTGCCTTAGGGTGTGTGGGCTTGGCTGAGGAAGACAGAGACAGAGAAAAAGTGAGAAATCACCTCCAAGGAGAAAGGGCACACCATAATCCCTTGTCTTCCACTCTCTTCCTGGGATTTTGGGCATGCACATATACGCACATCCAATGCCAAAGCCACCAGGTCTAGGACTTGAACTATGGTCAGCCATGTGGGAGTCCAGCATCTTAACAATTATGCTACCTGCTGGCTCCCCCCAGTAGGGTCTATTTCTTTACTTCTTTCTCTTTTTTTATGAGACTGTTGCTATAGAGTGCATGTGCTCATTGGAGAGACAGAGAGAGAGAGATATAAAGCAAGAAGTCACCCCCCAAGGGGTGTTGACCACACTGCAATCCCTTCTCCATTCTCCTCTTGGGATCTTGGGCATGATGCACACATGCACAACATGAGTTTCAAGCCATGGGTCCAGGACTTGAACTGTGGTCAGCCTCACGGGAGTCTAACGCCTTAACTACCTGCTACCCTCCTCAACTGGGTCTTGATACTGCAACCCACACCTATCTTCAGCCAGTCCCAGATCTGGGCATGCTTGTGCCCCCCATACTCAGAGGTCCTTGGAACCTGAAACCCATGTTGGTCAGCTTTGCATAGTGTCATGTTTTCTTTTTTAAAAAATAGTCTGTTTTTAGAATCGTTTTATTAAATTATATTTATTATCATCATTCTTCAATTTGACCAGAGAGAGAGAAAGAGAGAGAGAGAGTGAGAAAGCAAGTCTCCCGGTCCAGGACTCAAACTATGGTCTACCATGTGGGAGTCCTTCAGTCCTCACAGAATGTCATGCTTTACCACATCAATACTGTCTGTTCCCGAGAAGCTTTTTAGTTCAGTGCAGTCTCCAGGAAATTACCAATGGCATTCTTCACAGAAATAGAAAAAAAAAAAAAAACTCACATAATATTTGTATGGAATTGCAAAAGACCTCAAACAGTCGAGGCAATCCTGGGCAAAGAGAGCAAAGCTGGAGGCATTACACTTCCTGACTTCAAAATACACTGCAAAACTACAGCAACCCAAACTGCATAGTACTGGTACAAAAACAGACATGCAGGGGACCAGCAGTTAGCGTAATGGCTATGTCGTTGTACTCCCATGTAGTCGACCACTGTTCAAGTCTTGGACCTGGTGGTTTAAACTCATGCGGGGCGCATGTGCGTGCATGCACAAGATCCCGAGAGGAGAATGGATGAAAAGCGATTGCGGCATGGCCATCCACCCTGGGGGGTGATTTCTCGCTTTCTGTCTCTCTGTCTCTCTCTTTCTCTGTCTGGCGAGCACACACACCCTATAGCAAAAACCTCTCAAAAAAAACCCAAAAAAAACAGACATGCAGTCCCATTGAACAGAATCTAGAGCACAGAAAGAAAAAAAAAAAAACATGTACATAAAGGCTATTCATTTTTATTGAATTGCCAGAGGGTGCATGTGCTTATCAGAGAGAGACAGAGAAAGAACCCTCCTCCCTTCCTATTCCTCTGCCCCCACACACAATGGGGCATGATTGTGCTGCAATCCCTTTGCCTCCATTCTCCATCTTTTTGGGATTTGAGCATGCATGCATATTTTCCCAGTATGTTTTTCAAACTACAGGAGCTGGAATTCAGACCATGGTAGGACATGTGGAATCTGGCTCCCTTAACTGCCAATCCCCAGGCAACTGATTTTTGACCAAGTTCCTACCAACACTCATTGGAGAAAGGACAGTTCTTCAATAATTGGTTGAAAAAACTGAATATCCATATGCAGAAGGATGAGATAGGACCCTTATCTCTCACCACATATATAAATGAACTGCAAATGGGATTACAACTTAAATTTGAGATTCCAAGCCATGAAATTATAGAAGAAAACACAGGAGGAATGCTTCAAGACATTGATTTAGAAACATATGTTTAAGATACAACCTCAAAAACACAGGCAACAAAAGCAAAAGTTGACAAATGCAGCGGTCCATTTCGTAATAGAAACAAATGAGCACTTATCCACGTTCAGAGGGACATTCAAAGGAATAGAGGCATTTAAGATTTTTGGAGAGCCTCAGAGGAGTTATCTCCTTCTCCTGTTTCAGGACACTTTGCCAAGCACATCCTGAACTCAATATAATGAGCCTATCTTTGTTTTGAGTTCAATTCTCTCTGGAGCTCAGTTAGCCTAACAACTGAGCCCTGGATGGGGTCTTCAACTCTCACTGCCCTTTCAATGCTTGGAATGCCAAAATTCTTAGCTTTCAATGGGAATACTTATCTTTCAGTTGTCCATTAATCACTCTCAGCTTTTTGTTTTCTTTTTCTAGTTTAATACAGTTTAACCATACTCATCCACTGTCACTGCCCTTATAGTTACTACTTTCCCTGTTTTTCTCAGATGCCTGATACATCACACTAACTAGTCCACTCTCTTCTATTAATATGCTGCCCCAGTTTACCATCCCTGAAAATCCCTGAAACCACCTGTGCTCCGTTGGCCACCAGTGACGTGGTCCTCATTGCTGGCCAGTAGCAAGTGCCAGCTCCCAAACCCCATCTTATCTCCTGATAGCACAGTCTACTCTTGGAACAAACTGTTGCAGGTTGAATTCTCTGGGAAGCAGGCTTTGGGACAGCCATTAGGGTACAGGATGCTTGGTAGGCATGCACTTGGGAATTAATGCCTGTGAAAAAGAGGTTATGGAAACAGGACTGGGCAGAGGGAGATGCAGCTGTGTGGCAGACTAGTCTTGGCTGACCACAGGGGTGCTGTCAGCCAAAATGATCCTTCAGAACAGTTCCAAGTTAAGCTGCTACACTTCATAGTCCTGATTCAAGCTGTTAGTTGATGTAGGCCATTCTGGGAAGGAGCATAACCTTAGTCGATAGTCTCTCTGCAGCTGAGGTGATACCTGAGGATACTGGCAGCTGAAGGACTCAAGTCATTCATTGAAACCCTGCCTACACACTACTTGCATTTTGCTTCCAATGCACTGAGTGGTGTGTCACACTGTCCACAACAGCAGTCAATAAAGGTATCACTTAGTGTATGTAACCAAAAGACAAAGAATGGATGAGCAGAAGTTGAGGTTGGTGCCCCTATAGAAAATTATGAACTCTTGTTCAGTGTATAGGTCTGACCTGATTTTAGACACTGAACTCATTAACAGAAGAGGTCTGGTTCCCATGGAGAAGGACTTTGCAATTCCACAGGAAGTATGTACAACAATACTTACCTCATCTTTCAACAAAAGACACCTAGGGCTGTTTAGTTGGTTAAAAGTATGCTGTGGAAGGGAAATACCCAGATACCTTGTGAACTGTTGGATTTAAAATCCAGTTGGTAGGGGACCAGCAGTTAGCGTAATGGCTATGTTGCTGGACTCCCATGTAGTTGACTGCGGTTCGAGTTCTGGACCTGGTGGCTTAAACTCATGCCGAACGTGTGTGCGTGCGTGCATGACCAAGATCCCAAGAGGAGAATGGAGGAGAAGGGATTGTGCCATGGCCATCTCCCCTGGGGGATGATTTCTCACTTTCTGTCTCTCTGTCTCTCTCTGTCTTTCTGGCAAGCGCACGTGCCCCTCTCCAAAAAAAAAAAAAAAAAGACCCAGTTGGTAATGATATTCAGGGACCCCAAAGTGGTATTATTCCCACACTCTAACCTCTTTCCATTCCTCATTCAAATGTGTGCAAATGGGACAAGACAATAAATGAAATCCTGCCCCAAGTCTGTTTCACTCTGAGTCCTCAAGGAGTCCATTTAAATGACATATAATGTAATGATTAATTTGATGAACCTTAAATCTATCACCTTATTATTTATTTTCAATTTTTCCTATATGTTCTTTGCCTGCTTCCCTTTTCAGCCTTCTTTTGGAACAAATAAATTTAGAATTTCATTTTACCGCCTCACCTGGCTTTATCTTTTAGTGGCTGTTCTAGGTTTACTATGTAACTTTACCCAATCACAGTCAACCTTCACCACTTGATCTTTGTGAGGGTATAAATTTTTTTTTTTTTTTTTGTTATATGGCATGTGCGCTCGCCAGAAAGACAGAGAGAGACAGAGAGAATATATGTATGAATATAATAAATTTTGCTTTAAATAAAGTATACATACTTTCTTAAAAAGTGCTTCAAAATATTTATAAGAAGCAATGATATATTAGATCACAAATACATTTCTCAGTAAATGTATAAATTATATAGGAGACTTTCTTTTTTTTTTTTTTTTTTTGAGAGGTTTTTTCTATAGGGCCCATGCGCATGCTCCAAC
>NW_006160168.1:3317963-3348040 GCF_000334495.1 Tupaia belangeri chinensis | reverse complement strand
CGCGGGGGGGGGGGGGATGACCACACCACAATCCCTTCTTCTCTACTCTCCTCTCGGGATTTTGGGCACTCATGCCCACACGCCCGGTGTGAGTTTAAGCCACTGGTCCAGGACTCGAACTGCAGTCAACTACATGGGAGTTCAGCGGCATAGCCATTACGCTTACTGCTGGTTCCACAGGAGATTTTCTTAATTATAAAGTCATAACATAGACATTTATAATATGGGGTTAACTAAAAATTAACTACTTAGAAAAATATAAAATACTCTTTTTTATTTTTTAGAATTTTGCCATAGGGCACATGAATTCTTTGTGGAGAGACAGAGAAACAGAGAAATAAGTGAGAAATCACCCTTGAGGGCGTGAAGTCCACACCTCAGTCCCTCCTGTTCCATTCTTCTCTGGGGACTTTGGGCATGCGCATGCATATACCCAATATGTTTTTTAAGTCACTGGGTCTCAGACTCAAATCACAGAGTCAGCCATGTGGGATCCAGTGCCTTAAACACTAAGCCACCTCTTAGCTTCTAAAATATTTTTTTAATGTGAATTCTGGGCCAAGGTAAAAACACTAAGTTCAGGAAACATTATAAACCTATGGTCTTAGTGGTTATTGTTAAATAAAAAGGCATAAATATAAATGAATTAAAGTGACATTCAAAAATTCTTAATAAAAAAATAAGAATATACCCAAGAACCATAGGAAAAGAAGATGTAACTAGTGGAGGAAAAGAGCAGAAGATAATGAATTAAAGCATAAAATAGTAACTTGATTTTGAAAAACAATACAAGGATTTTGTTTTTAAAATAGATAGGTTAATAATAGATTAATAATCTATAACTAATAGATTATTAATAATAGAATAGATTAATAATCAAAGAAGTAATGCAAACATTTACATTGGAGGAATGATCACTCAAACATGCTTGATCTTGGAGCCATCTGTGCAGGTTATATTAAATGTTCTAGGCACACAAACCGTGTTATATACATAGGAAATATTAAATGTTCTAGGCACACAAACCGTGTTTTATAAATAGGTTAAAATGTTTTGAAATAAGAAAAGGAACAAATGAATAAGCACATAAAAAACTTCTAGGGTACAACAACTAAGATACTCTATTAGCTCTTTTGCATACATTAGAAATGTATCCTAAAGGGTTTACTGTGAAATGACATGATGCCTGGCATGTGATTTTTTAAAAAATCAGAAAAAATGAGAGAGAAGAGATTAAAAAAAAATCGCTGTAAAAATGTATGGTCTATTTTTGGATTATTTTTCTGCTTTAAAGATAGGTTCTTGCTGGGTAGTCATCCTCCTGCTTCAGGTCTCAAGTAGCTGGGACTACAGGTATGAACAACTCTGTCTGTCTCTTTTCTAGGCAATGTCTTGCTATGTAGCTCAGGCCAACCTCAAGCTCATGATCATCCTGCCTTACCCTTTCTGAGTTACTGGGATGACTGTTGACCACTATGTCCAACCTAAAGGTTTGAACAAATTGAACCTGGACCTCCCACATGGTACCCCACGCTACAGAACACAATGTCTCAGCTGCATGTTCCACCATAACTGAGCAAAGTGTAATTATTTTGAAGCTGAGACCAAGAGATAAACTAATTATATTTCAGTTTATAATAACCTTGCTTTTCTGTATGTTTGAAAATTTCCATAATAAAAATGATAAATACACACACACACACACACACACACATACACATGCACACAAAACCACATGGTTAAATAAAGGGAGGAGGTAGTTACTATCATTAGAAAATGGATGAATAATAATCTACTACATAGCTAACTATTATTAGACATAGAAATTGTATTTTTAAATTCTTTTTATTAGCTAGTATATCCATATCAAAAGGATTTGAAAAAGACATACAAAAATATAAATTATAGACCAATACCCTTTGTGACTATAAATTTTACTTTTATTTATTTAATATATTTTATTTTTAATATAAATTCAAATACTGTATATCATTACAGCATGTAAAATAAATTTTCCCATCATGAATTCACTGCATATTAGTCCAGTTAAAGATATTATCATACACATTATCATTAACAGATAATTTTCCATTTTTGTGACCCTTCAATGTTTTCTTTCTTTTTCCCCTTGATTCCCTTTTTCTCACCTTCCTCCATTTTCCTTCCTTCCCCACACTGTCTCAAGAATCGACAATTGCTCTCTCTAGTTTTATATCTTCCAGTCTTTCCATTTCTGCCATAGAAATGTCTTGCAGACATTCAGTATATATTGAGTGGGATATATAATGCCTCTCTTTCATAATATGACTTGCTTTACTTAGCAGTACACCTTCCATAATCATTCACTTTTTACTAAATGACATGGTCTCATTTATTTATTTATTTATTTATTTATTTATTTATTTATTTATTTATTTATGACTGAGTAGTATTTTGTAGTGTATATATGCCACATTTTTTTCTTTTTTTTTTTTTGGAGAGGTTTTTGCTATAGGGCGCGTGTGCTCGCCAGACAGAGACAGAGAGACAGAAAGTGAGAAATCACCCCCTAAGGGGGGATGGCCATGCTGCAATCCCTTCTCCTCCATTTTCCTCTCGGGAGCTTGGGCACCCATGCACACGCGCCCGGCGTGAGTTTAAGCCACCAGGTCCAGGACTTGAACTGCAGTTGACTACATGGGGGTCCAGCGACATAGCCATTATGCTAACTGCTGATTCCTGTGCCACACTTTTTCAATCCATCTGTTTATGGACATTTGGGTTGGTTCCATGTCTTAGCAATTGTGAATAATGCTGTAATAAACATGAACGTGTAAGTACTTTTCTGATTGAGTGCATTTGGATACTTTGGGTAGATACCCAGTAGTCGAATTGCTGGGTCATATGGCAGTTCTATTTGTAGGTCTTTGAAGAATCTCCATATTCTCCACAGTGGCTGTAATAATTTACATTCCCACCAACAGTGCAGAAGAGTTCCATTTTCTCCACAGCCTCACCCAGCACTTATCATTTTTTTCTTTTTTTAATCTTAGCCGTTCTGACTAAGGTTAGGTGCTATCTCATTGTAGTTTTGATTTGAATCTCCCTTGTGATAAGGGATGTTGAGCATTTTTTTTTTCCATATGCTTTTTGGCTGTATATATGTCTTCCTTAGAAAGTTGTCTGTTCAGCTCATTTTCCCATCTTTTAATTGGGTAGACTTCCTCCCTCTCCTTGAGTAAACTACTTGAGTTCCCTGTATATTCTGGTTATCAGTTCCTTATCTGAGGCATAGTTTGCAAATATATTCTTCCATTCCATGGATTGCTGATTCACTCTACTTATTGTTTCTTTTGCTGTACAGAAGCTTTTAAAATCTAAGGTGTTTTAAAAAGAAACTGAAGCATATATGAAAATAATCATGGAAAATTAGGAATTTTAAGGATGGTACTGTATCAGATAATTTATTAAAATCATCAATAGGTCAAAGGAGAAAAGAATTTGTTCCCAAAATGCTGAAAAGGTAGGCAAGGACAACTTCTAATCCACACAAAGCATCCCAAGAAGCCCTGAATAGCAAATTACATTGTTAATATAAACAGCATGTTTGGGGATCCAATTGCCAGATACCTTAACAGAAAAACACTAGATGTTTTTCCACCGAAGTCTTGAACAAGACATAAGATGCCTACTATCTATGCCTTTTTTTACTATTGTTGCGGAAATACATACTAGTCAATGCAATGAGACGAAGAAAAGGAAAGAAGAGAGAAAACAAAGGAGGGAGGGAAAAAGTTTTAAATAATAGAACAGAAGTGATCTTATTATTATCTCCCCAGAAAAACCAGGAGTACTAACTAAATGTTTATATAATCTTGGAGTGAAAGATTAATTTCTAAGCATATCTTCTGAGGCAGAAATGTAAAAGATAATGATTGCTATGTGATAAATTAAAAAAAAAACTAAAATAAAATATCCATAAACCCATCACACAGAAAACAAAATTACCAAGTAACAAACTAGGAAATTATATGTGCAGTACTTATGCTAAACCAAGGGCTAATATTTTTGTATTTAAATCTTTTACAACTCAGTGAGGAAAACCATCTACTCTTATACAGCTCAAGAATTTAAATGTGTAGGGGACCAGCAGTTAGCATAATGACTATGTCGCTGGACTCCCACGTAGTTGACCGCGGTTCGTGTCCTGGACCTGGTGGCTTAAAAACTCACACCGGTCACGTGTGTGTGCGTGCCTAAGATCCCGAGAGGAGAATGGAGGAGAAAGGATTGTGGCATGGTCATCTCCCCGGGGGGTGATTTCTCACTTTCTGTCTCTCTGTCTCTGTCTGGCGAGCGCACGCGCCCTAAAGCAAAAACTTCTCCAAAAAAAAAAAAAAAAAGAGAAAAAACAAGAATTTAAATGTGTAATTAACTGAGAAAGGATGTGAATAAATACTGTTCAACTATAGTAATGAAAAGCTTAAAACTAGATACTTGTCTCCCATCTCATTAAGCTATTAAATGTTTATAGCTAATTTGAATGAATTATAACATAGTGTTTTAGACAACTTGTTAACATGTCTTGAAAGTTTAAAAAGAAGTACCTACTCTTTGATTCAGCATATGTGCTGCTATAAATTTATCCTAAAGAAATTATTACATAAATATGCAGATATATGTGTACAAATGTTTGTTTGTTTTTTTGTTATAGGGCATGTAGTCTCACCAGAGAGAGACAGAAAGAAAGGGAAAGTGAGAAATCACCCCCATGGGCATGGTCATGCAGCAGTCCTTTCTCTTCCACTCTCCTCTTGCAACTTTAGGCATGCATGCTCTTATACCCAGTGTGATTTTCAAGTCACCAGTTCCAGGACTTAACCACACAGATGGCCATGTGGGACCCAGTGTCCTAATCGCCATGTTACCTGCTGGCCTGAAGATTGTTTATGATATTAAAAAAAAATGTACAAAATAGGGATTGGTTAAATAAGTTATGGGACAAAGTGCATTCATTTATCAATACAAAGCTACATAGTAATTAGTGCAGATAAGGTAAAGCTAATTTATTAACATGAAAAAATTCCTGATATATTACAAAATGAGAAAAGGTAGGTTACCAGAACACATGTGTGTGCATGTATATATATGTTTGCAAATGAAAGAAGTCAACCTGAACTAGCAAAAGCCAAAAAAGGGAATTTATCATAAAAATATAGAGATGCTTCAAAGATTCCAAGACCACTTCTTAGGAGAAACACCTAAAAAGAAGGCTAAACCTCATATTAAAATGTCTGTATTCTTCATCTTTCATCAGCCTTTCTCTCTGCCTAGTTAATTCCATGATCTCTGTGGTGGATTTATGTCTATTTAAGAACTCCCATCTTTATATAGTATAGTCCAGCTATATCTAGAAACTACTTGACCTTCTGTAAATCCCAGTTGCAAATTCCTAGAAAGACATGGGCCAGGAACATATAAAATATGATGTCTCTCCATGCTGAATCTAGTATAGCCAGATGAATAGGACTGAGTCACTACACATGGGCCTTCCAGGGACCCACTAGGTTTGAGGACTTGATGCTGTTACTAGAAATAAAGGAAATTGCATGGCTGAGTAGAAATCCCACAAGCGTCACATAAAATATATAAACATGTAAGGCTGAGTCACTTATTGGTCTTCATTCAAATAAATAGCAGGGTAACATACTCTAAAGATTTGAAAACCTTTCAAAATCTTTATTATGGCATATTTGGCATAAATTTACTAAACTTTCTTCTGTTCTCTCTCAGTCTCTTCTTTTACTCTCTCTCTCACACACACAAACACACCGTTTGATACTCAAAGCATTACCCTCCCCAGCCCCTGCCAGATAATCTAAACTCTCACATTACAGTCTTCACCTGGCTGGTCTTTTCACTTTTCCTTTCATATTCCAGATCTATTTTCTTCTGTTTCAATGCCCTTTCCTGTATCACTTGTTAAAGGCTGGTTTGCTGTATCTTTTCTCTCTCCATCACCTACAATCTCACTGTAAACAGTAAACAACTAGGAAGTGACAGATACTGGATCCTTTGAAGCCAGCACAGAACTACAGCTGTTAAAATTTTTCTCTACTACATATAATTTAGTTATAGGTATGGAAAAAAAGGTTGAAAAATACAAAATAAAGTCTTCAATGCTTTTTATCACTAGAACATAAGATGATGAATAATTTTGAAATGTTTTATTTTTCTCGTTTTAAAAAATAAGTATACATTAGCAGGCAATCCCCAGAGTCTAGTGTTAAGGAAGCTGGATCCCACATGGCCCACAGTGATTTAAATCCTGCCTTTGGCAGCTTGAAAATAAATGTGGGGCCCGTGTGCATGCATGTCTAAATCCTGACAGAGTGAAGAAACAGAGAAAGGATGTAGCATAACCACACCCTATTGGGGAGTGCTTCCTCATTCCTTCTCTTTGTCTCTCTCTCTGGTGAGGACCCATGTCTTCTGGCAATAAGAAAAAGTATGCATTGGCTGTAAAATAAAGAAATGAAGATGTAAGACATAGGAAAAAATATATAATTACCTTGTGCTAATGATTCCCATTAATATTGCTAACATATTTTTTATCTTATTGCTATTTTCTCTCCACCTGATAAAGCCTTCAAGTCGAATACTACACTTCATTTTCTAGAATGCCGTAACAAGACACTTTACATGTAGTAGCAGTTTAATGAATATTTATTTAAAACATAAATGAGTAAACACACAAATACATTAAATAAAAGTAAATCCTTGGGAACCAGCAGTTAGCGTAATGGCTATGTCGCTGGACTCCCACGTAGTTGACCACGGTTCGCGTCCCAGACCCTGTGGCTCAAAACTCACGCCGGACGTGTGTGCGTGTGTGCCCAAGATCCTGAGAGGAGAATGGAGGAGAAGGGATTGCGGCGTGACCATCCCCCCTGGGGGGGTGATTTCTCGCTTTCTGTCTCTATGTCTCTCTCTGTCTGTCTGGCGAGCGCACGCGCCCTATAGCAAAAACCTCTCCAAAAAAAAAAAAAAAAAGTAAATCCTATAGTTTACATACCAACCCAAACAAAAAAAATTAAAAATTACGTAACTGAAAGTAATATTTTCTTCAAATTACAAAAGACCTAGTGTAACCATTACACTCAATTGATTTCAATCAAGAAGTAATCCATCATCATTAATGTTTGTTTTTTATTAACATTAATGTTCTTTATTTAGCAGGAATAGGATGAGAATTTAATGAGATCCACTATTTTGCTATTTACTCATGGTGCTGGATATGCACTATATACATACATGATACATAAACTACAGTATGTGGAGTGCTGCCATGATGCAATGTACGGAGCTAGAACCTATCCACTTATTGTGGACTTTTTTCTTTTATTTTTGGAGAGGTTTTTGCTATAGGGCTTGATAAAACATTCCACCCTTCCCTCTAAGATGGAACACCTCTTGGGAAACTTATGCTGGGCATTGTTGAATATATGACTCAGGTTGCCAGTGTTCTACTAGGTTTTCTTCTAAAATAAGAACAATGATTCATTCTAGGGGAATACTGTTAATATAGAACATTGTTAAAAAGTTGCTGATGAAACAAGGATTTTGATCTCAGGGAATGGGTATTCGAATAGAAGAGTATGGTTCAGTGTGGGAATAAAATTATTTTCAGTATGTTTATACCTCATACACATTTAACACTAGGTTCTTACCACCAAGAAAATCACTCACAAATCACCTTTCATAGGTTTAATAGCCAGAGTGGAAGCTACTAGACGCTGTGGAAGCTATTTGCCAATTGACAGAACTCCAGTCAAAAGCTAGGAGCTCCAAGTTTAGGGTAAACATTTGTGAATCCTGTGGATAGACTAAATGAATTGAATTTTATTCTTGGAGGTTATTAATTAATTTTTCAACATTCTAGAAAACATCTATTGGTATTCAATACTTTGGCAGATATTAAAGTGAAGATTTAAGTATTCTTTTTTTTGGGAGAAGTTTTCGCTATAGGGCACATGCGCTCGCCAGAAAGACAGAGAGAGACAGAGAGACAGAAAGTGAGAAATCACCCCCCGGGGGGTGGCCACGCTGCAATCTGTTCTCCATTCTCCTCTTGGGATCTTGGGCACACACGCACATGCGCCCGGAGTGAGTTTAAGCTGCCGGGTCCGGGGACTTGAACCGTGGTTGACTACATGGGAGTCCAGCAACATAGCCATTATGCTAACTGCTGGTCTCAAGATTCAAGTATTCTTTTATATGTTACATAAAGTTATCTAATAATTGCATGTTTTTAAGGTTGTCTGTGAAATTGTACAGGGACCTATTTCAAGCCTTCTGTGTGGATGCTAAATGATTGGGAGTTTTTTTCTTGAAGTAGGACAAAATATCTCTTAAATTGTAGAAAAATCCATTTTCAAATATTACATAAAAATTACATATAGTTTCTTAGTATTATTCAATTGCTTTATGTTTTTTGGCAATTTTACTGACCCTTGGAAATACAAAATGATAGAATCCTTTTAATTCTACAAGACTATGGGAATGAGGGGCATGAGATTCCTTAGTAGCTTTACTTACAGGGAAACTTTAAAGAACTTGTGGAAAATTGAAATATCAGTTTGTTTTGGTGAAAAAAATTGAAATTTGTGCGTAGTTTTTTCATAATATACATTTCCACAAACTTTTTTTTTTTTTTCTAGAGGGTGTGTGCTTGCCACAGAGAGAGAGGAAGACGAGAAAACACTCTGTATGGGGTAAGGTCACACTGAAATCCATTCTCCTTTTCTCCCTCCTTTCAGGATTTTGGACACACACGCATGCATACATGCACACAGTATTTTTCAAGCTGCTGGGTCTGGGTCTCAAACTGTGTGGTCAACCATGTGGGTTCTCGTTGCCTTTGCCACCAGGCCACAGAGTTAGCCCTTCATAAATTTTTATTTTCTTTTCCCTTTTCTTATTTTAATTTTTATTTTTTAAGAGAGATTTTTGCTCTAGGGCATATGTGCTCACCATAGAGACAGAGATTGTAAATGAGAAATCATCCCCCGGGGGGATGGCCATGCAGCAAACCCTTCTCTGTTCTCTTGGG
Source organism: Tupaia belangeri chinensis (assembly GCF_000334495.1). Taxonomy (NCBI): domain Eukaryota; kingdom Metazoa; phylum Chordata; class Mammalia; order Scandentia; family Tupaiidae; genus Tupaia; species Tupaia belangeri. The sequence goes on along the minus strand of NW_006160168.1, from coordinate 3,338,949 downwards.
ATTTGGGGCATGCATGCATAAGCATCCAGTATGAGTTTTAAGCTGCCAGGTCTGGAACTTGAACTGTGGTTGACTGTGTGGTAGTCTAGCCATATAATTTGATATTTTTAATCCTTCCTGTTTAAAAGACTGACCTATCTTCTTGTCAGAGAGGAGCCTTGAAAGATCAGGCTCTTTCATTTCTCTAACTTCATGGTTTTTGATGGAGAACTTCATTCGGCAAGGAGATCAGTTGAGCTGACACTTCAAATAGAATCTCATGACTCACACATGTCTGGTAACAGGAGGAGAACAGGATGGCTGCACATGCAGGCAAAGTCATGGAGAGGGAGTTACTTAATATTTTCCTTCTCATCTTAATCAGGAAATAATCCTTCTTCCCCCACATTTATTATTTTTTTAAGCAATATATTCCACTGTCAAGAAGTAACTTAATAATGAGTCACTTCTAGGAGGCAGGAACTTGATTTTCTAAATATTTAGTTCTTTGTAGTTAACGGAGATCCAATGGTGACATTTAAAAATGATTCTGTTTCTATAACTTGGCTACTCTTTAAACTAAGAGGACTCGGTATGTGGAATGGTGTACACCTACATGATAATTCATGTCAACCAGGCACTTACTACAAAATCTCAAATGCTTCTCCATAAATCAGTTCTGAGACCTGAGAAGCTAACTCATTAAAATTGACTTGAGATTCCTCTAACCTTTTCTCAGGAAGCAACAGCAGGTATAAAATGTGCAGTTTTCTTTCTTTCTTTCTTTCTTTCTTTCTTTTTTTTTTTTTTTAATGTGTGCAAAGCTTTAATTCTAGTCTATAAAAGAAGTTCCTTTTTGAGAGTAGTTGAAAAGCCTGGCAGAGGGTGGGTGGGAAAGTCATGGAATTTTGGAAGTATGACATAGTAGATTATGGTAAATCAGAAATTTGTCACAGAATATTGATAGAAGAGATGCCAGGCTGAGTCAGATTTTCCCAGTGCCTAGGCAACTGTCTAGTTATAAATTAGGTTCTTTTGAAAATTGTACTAACATTTTTGGCCACTAGGTCCTTAGAATTCGAAATGCAGTAATGATCACAGTGAGTCAGTCTGCATATGTTATAGCTGGTATTGTACTATTTATTGCTAGTGACAATTTCAAATTCCTGCTGTTTGCAGGCATCTTATGTCATTCTCTTGCTTAATAATGACCTCTGGCTCTATATAAACCACAGAATAAAGTCAAAGGCTCTCTGCTTGATGTGCAGGGCCCTTTGTCACCTGGCCTGCTGCTTAGATCACATCATGTCATGCTTCTACCCACCTAGACCCTATATCAAAATTCAGACCCAGCTCTCCCTCTTTTATGCTTCTATTGCATCTTTTAGAGTCCTCTGCTATTGCAATTGCTACCGTAAAGATTTATTTATAAGTCAATCTTTGAGGGCAAGGAGCCTTGGTTTATTAATCTTTGTATGAACAGCACCTGGTACATAGTTGGAATGCTGTAAATGTTTGTTAAATTAATAAATATTTGCTCTTGAATTACTTTTGTGTCTTTTTTCCTTTCCTTCCTTCCTTCTCTCTCTCTCTCTCTCTTTCTCTCTCTCTCTCTCTCTTTCTTTCAGTTCATGTACTTACCTCTTTCATGAGTGAGTGACAGAAAGAGAAAGAGAGGCAGCACCCTCAACGGGGACCTGACACTGTGATCCATCCCCAGCCCCAGTCAGCCCAGATCATGGGTATGTGCACACCCAGTGGACTCAGGGAAGTCTCTGAGTACCACCCAGAAGCCCTCTCATGTGCGTCACCTTCACAGAGCATTGCACTGTTGCTCTAGCATCTGGCCCCTCAGTCTTTTTTTTTTTTTTTTTAATAACGCATTACTACCAGTTAGGTAACACACTTGATGTGTAGTTGGCAGAATGGTGGAAAAGATTCCAGTGACTCTCATCATTGTATAATCCCATTCCCTTTGAATGTGATGGAACCTCTCCATGTGATGGGATACCACTCCCATCATTATACATTATATTATTATGCAGCAAAAGGGAGGTGATCTGGGTGTAAGTAACCTAATAATATCAGCCTTTTAAAAGTCAAGTCTTAACAAGCTGGTGGAAGAAGGGGAAGCAGATTCAAAACTTGATGGGGATCAAATGCACCTTGGCTGGTTTTGAAAATGGTGGAGATCATGTCATGTCAAGGAATGCTGGTGGCCTCCTGAAGCTAAAAGCAGCCCCGAGCTGCTGGCAGCTGGGAACTGACAACCAGCAGAAAATGAAGACTTCAGTCATACAACCCTAATGGAATGAATTCTGCCCACATCTGGATGTGTTTGGAAATAGATTCTTCCAGATTTTCCAAATAACAGACCAGCCTGCTGACTTCTTGATTTCAGTTTGGGACAGCCTAAGTAAAGAATCCAGTCATGTCATGTCAGACTTCTGACTTACCCAATTGGTATAACAAATGAGTAATACTTAAAGCCACTAAGTCTAGACATTTACTGTGCAACAAAAGACACTGGTACATTTAGTGAGCAACCTCATCAGCTAAATTAGATATCTATGTTCTGCTCTGTTTTGTTTATTTATTATGTAATTAATGCATAATAAGTTCTCCCACATAAAACTGATGCTTGGGAGTTAGATCAGAGTACTCATGCACGACAGTTTTGTCATTTCAAGTAAAGTAGCAAATCATTATTGGGTATGTCCCACATCTCTCGCACTTTGCTGGGCTCTGACTGAAATTCAGGCCTACAAATACATCCATAGTCAGAACAGCTTGATGTTCTAGCTCATAATGGAAGAGACACAAATTTTATGTGACAGAAGTGAACCCCATACATTTAAAGTTTGAATTCTGGGGAGCTTTTATTGTAACTATTACATTTATTTTCTAATTAATATTCTGTTTTGTTGGCATCCGCCCCATGGCTTGGGTCTGGCTGAATCATGATCAGAGGGCTTCTGGTGAGGAAGAGAAAGAGGGCAAGAAAGAGAAAGCCCTCCATCTTGCCAGGACCGAGGAAGTGGAAAGAATGAGACAAAGGGATAGAGTAGAAATGGACACAGACATCCTGAGCCTAGGTGGCCCAAGCAACCTGTGCCGCTGCTGCTGCTGCTTGAGCTGCTTGAGCCGCTGCTGCTTGAGCCACCTAGACAAACTGGGCCTCTTTATTTACAGTACAAAGAGACATTACACATGTATGTTTCATGACACTTCATAGATTGGTTGCCAGGTTATGGACAATAAGCAGCAGTTAATAAATCTATAAGGGCTTAGTCATACTGGGCCAGGTGTATCCCTTGGTGATAATTCCATCAAGACAAAGTCTCATCTTCTTTTCTAATGCAGAGAACTAGCTGCTAGGTGTGGGGAAGGAGCTAAAGAACTTCTCCATAAGGAGTGCACCACCATACTCAGAGAAAGCTAAAGAACCTTTCAGATGCAGAGCATGGTTTGGACTTTGGGGGTCAAGATGTTTCTTGAAGTTCATCAGATGTGTCTGTTGGAACGCCCCTAGTAATTTCCACCCTTGCTCTGTCTGCAGCCAAGGTCAGGGAAAAAGACAAGATACAAGGTTCTGCCAAACCCCAAAAGAGCAGGTGCTGTTTGCTCAGAGCATGTCCCCACACCTCAGATTCTCTCTCTTAAATGTGTCCCCACACTGTTTGGTTCGGTCAAATATGCCTGGTTTTTCATTTCAAAATGTTTAAAATTTTGAGATAAAATCCTCTTTCTCATGTATTTTTAAAAACTCTTCCTGATTTACTTAAAAGAATTTTTGCTAATTTTTATTTAGTTTTTTTTTTTTGGAGAGGTTTTCACTATAGGATGCGTGCGCTCGCCAGCCAGACAGAGAGAAATAGAGACAGAAAGCGAGAAATCACCCCCCCAGGGGGGATGGTCACGCCGCAATCCCTTCTTCTCCATTCTCCTCTCGGGATCTTGGGCATGCACACACACGCTCCCGGCATGAGTTTTAAGCCACCGGGTCTGGGACGCTAACCGCGGTCGACGACATGGGAGTCCAGCGACATAGTCATTATGCTAACTGCTGGTTCCCTAGATTTTCTAATTCTTTAATGTTGGTGTTTAGGTTAAATAGTCATAGCTAGAACTGGAAGTATTAAATTCTTTATGTTTGGAATTGCTAACATGATTGTATTTAAGTATGGCATGTCTTTATTGAACTATGCATATATGTAGATTAAAATCATACTTTAGCATCCTGAAAACATAAGCATAGTATTATCAAAATGTTGAATGTTGAAATTATAACTTCTTTAAATTTTTGAACAAGAGATTATGGACCACAATGTGATGTTGACTACTGACATTTATTAAGTCTCAAGTATTTATTAAGAGCTTCAGTGTACACTAAATCAAATAGAGCCCATGGTATATAAAGAAGCTAAAATAAGGCATCTAAACATTTTAGCTGGGGATCAAAGACCTACTTCATCTTTCTCTTTTTCTATAATTTGCTATAGTGTGTGTGCACTTACTAGAAAGAGAGATAGAGAAAGAGGGAAAGTAAGAAAGTGTCCCCCCACCCCTAGAAGGTATGGCCACTCTGCAATCCCTTCCCCTCTATTTTTCTTTATGGATTTTGGGTATGCATGCACATGCACCAGGCAAGTTTTCTAAGCCACCAGATCCAGGACCTGAACCACCCAGTCAGTTACATGAGGTCCAGTTGCCTTAACCACCATCGGACCAGCTGGCTTTGAACTACTTCTAATATATAAAGAGCTGGCCAGGGAGTAAGCTATCCAGGAGACTGCAATGTCATCAGAATCTAGGGTGTTCCAAACATCAGTAGAAAAATCACAAGACTATGTAAATCATATGTGGGAACTTCAAAGAGTTTGTGGAAATGGAATTAATGTGAATTTATTTTGGTGCAAAGACTGGGAATTCATGTGTAGTTTTTCAAAACATGAATTTTTTTCATGAACTTTTTGAGAACCCCTTATATTACCAACACTTTTCTAAGGGTGTGCACTATGTGTAATTAGAGTGAAATTTTTTTTGTTTTTTTAGTAGCTTCTTGAGGATGAGAAAGAAGATGGTGAGATCCTTAGAGGATGTGCCATATGGCAAGACTTGTTTTTGGGGAGTGAAGTAGAAAAGTTCTGGGTGGTGACTGAGCTCTTTGTTCTCTACATACCAGGTCAACCTCTCCTGTATGTAAAGGTTGAAATAACATTTAACTAACTAATGTGAATTAGAAGAGTGGCAAGTCACTAGCCTGCCAGGGTGCTCACACACATTGGCGGACAAGTTGGTAAGAAACCAGAAAATACTGCACAGCACATAAGGGCACATCTAAAACACACACATGTAGGATTAAGAGAGCTGAGACTATGGTAGGCCACAGCAGTAGAGGTGGAGACTTGAAGTAAGCCTTGAAAGAAAGGGAGGGATTACATTTTCCTGCAGGGGCAATTATTTCTGTAGAAAGAGGCATGCCAGAACTGGGACCAATGAGAGAAGAGCTTACCCAAAATTGGAGTTTTGGATAGGGATTTGAATCTTTGAGACAAGAGCAGCTGGTGGAGAGTCTGAATTCCTGCCAGAGTGATTTTAGAGCTGATCTAATAGACAATAGGGAGTGATTTACTTTGTTAAACAGGTGGTGCTAATTGATTAAAGATACTCGAGAGTCAACCAGCCATTCCACAACAAGTTAGAGATGAGAGTTTTAGTTTGTTAAGGACTATTTACACTGAGAAATGCTATCCAAACTGGTCTGATAAGAATCGCTGGGGGAATTTGTTAGACCTGAAGATCTCTAAGCCCCTCTTAGTGAGTTCGATATACAAACAGTATTTTTACAAGCTTACAGAGTGAGTCTTATTTATACACACAAGTCTTTTAGATAGTTAGTAAATATATTGAACAATAGAGTTAATTTTGGCCTTCTGAAGACTTTATCAGATTAGGCAGAAAAATAATTTTGGTGAGGAAAGTAAGAACTTTGCTAAACTTCATTTAAGTTATTTGACATTTTCTTGCATTAGTTTTTTTTTTTTTTTTTTAGTGATTTTTGCTAGAGGGCATGGGCACTCACTGGAGAGAGAGACAGACAGAAAGTGAGAAATCATCCCCCAGAATGATGGCCATGCCGCAATCCCCTCTCCTCCATTTTCCTCTTGGAATCGTGGTCATGCACGCACATGTGTCTGGTGTGAGTTTTAAGTCTAGGTTCTGGGACTCCAACCATGGTTGATTACATGGGAATCCAGTGACACAACCATCAGGCCATCTGATGCTCTGATTAAATAGTTTTAACTGCCTTTCTGGTGGTAATGACTCCCCATGAGAACATGCCTCACACAAAAAATCTCCTTCCCTCTCCAGAAGAGAAGAGGAAACACAAGAAGAAGCACTTGGTGCAGAGCCCAGATTACCCCAAATTACATCACTTCATGGATGTGAAATACTCAGGATGCTACAAAATCACCATGGTCCTTAGCTTCACACAAATGGTAGTTTGGGGTTGGCTGCTTCACTGTCCTCTACTGGCCTACAGGAGGAAAACTGAGGATACAGATGGACGTTCCTTTAGGAGGAGGCAGCACTAAAAGCCTCCTGTCTCAAGATGAGTGGGAAACCATCCCAATAAACACATTTTGGATTAAAACAAAACAAAACAAAAAACTTTAAACTATCCACAACTTTTTGAATGTTTTATCACTAGTTAATTCTTGAATTATGGCATCTATCTATAAAGTAACTGTGTAGCTTATAATGATATATTCTGAGAAGTTTACAATATTCTCAAATGATTTATAGTGAAATGGTCAGTCTGTCTAATTATTACATTTATATTTGGTTTTCAATGGAGGATTTTTCTTCTTTTGATCAATAGAGGGAGCTATAACTCTTAATATAAATATCTTTTCTTTGCAGGTGGAAATATTTCTAACTTATACTATATTGTTGAACAATTAGATTTTTGAATGTATAATCAATAGACTATAAATATAACATGACATATATTTATTTCATAGTTTATAACCTGTACTTATATCCATTGTTTATAGTAGCTCTTATATACATATATTAAAATATTTTATATGTATATTTTATGTATGTATTGTTATATACATATGTAAATGTATATGCTATATGTATATAAATTTATGTATATATACACATCTATACCCATACACAAATATACATATACATGTATATATATTTTCACATAAACATTTTCCAATGTAAATCTTCTCTGCCAGTCCAAATGGACCCCATTACTGGGATATATGTGACCCTTTCTCTGACCTCCACTTTTACTCATGCTTTCTCCCTTTTCTGGAATATTAATGGTTACCATCTGTCTAAATACGACTGGCTTGCTTAAGTCCAGTTCAAAAATGACTCTTCAATGCATCCTTCTTTGATATTCCACTTCTCAATTTATATGGCATGGTTTAGTTCTGCTTTAGAGCACTTAGTACGTCTGTTTATTAGAAGAAGTAATGGCTTTTATCATTCCCCTATCTGATCACAATTGGATTTTCAGATAAAATACAGAATTCCCAGTTAAAGTTGAATTCAGATGAACAGCAAAAAATGTCTTTTAGTGTAAGTATATCTCAGAAACACTGGGGACATACTTACATTAAAAATTATTTTTTTAAAACTTACATTGTACTGGACAGTTTGTATTTTTTCTTTGCTAAACCTAGCAACCCTACTCATAAACACTTTGATTGTACAGTCTTCATCTTGTTCATGTTCTTGACTTCAGAGCACAGGGTCAATTTAGAGTGGTCATTTAATAAATGAAAGGGTCAAAATTTAACATGAGGCTAAGTCATTGTAGGATGTAGGATTATAATTTTTGGGCACAATAACTCCTTTTAAATGATCTGCATTAATGTGTTGACAGTGAATTCTTATTCATTCTAAAAAAGAAAAGAGTTGTAAGAGAAAACTTTGTGCTAAGTAGAAATTTAAGGATTTAAAAATAAAAATTGGAGGGATCATTGAAAGATATTTAAGTTCCTTAAAATATCTCTTTGAATTGTTTTAAAAAAAAACATTACTTGGCTAAGAAAATTCTCTTGAAAATGATTATGGATCCCTTACAAAAAAAATGTATGATTCTAAAAGATGAGTTATGTGTTGAATCAAGACGTAAAGTATAAAAAGATGGTACCAGTACTATTCATTTCCTAAAATAATGAGCTTATTCCTATACTTTGTGTAAAGGAAAGAAAAAGCGTTATACAGGTACTACACCAAATAATTAAATTTTTCCATAGTTAATCTAAAATGTCTATAGGGGTCTCCAAAAAGTTCATGGAAAACATGTTATAAAGCTATACATGAATTTCAAAATTTTTGCACCAAGCCAATACTTGAATTCCATTTTTCTATGAACTTTTTGTAGTCCCCTTGTGTAAGTCTGGCTGCCTTAAATCAAACCTAGGGCATTTCTCCACAGATTTCTTTTTAAAAAAATCCCTCTCCAGATTTTTGCTATAGGGCGTGTGCGCTCGCCAGACAGACAGAGAGAGACATAGAGACAGAAAGCGAGAAATCACCCCCCTCTCCCCCCAGGAGAGATGGCCACACCACAATCCCTTCTCCTCTCAGGATTGTGGGCATGTACATAAACATGCCTGGTGTGAGTATCAAGTCACCATGTTCAGGACTCGAACCTTGGTAGGCCATGTGGGAATCCAGCAATGTAATCATTATATCATCTGCTGATCCCATAGACTTTTGAGACCTTTTCATTTATCAATTCAGAAAAGACAGAGCAAATCGGTCATAATTCCATCTATGATGTAGTTACTGTAGAATCTCCTTCTGACAGTTGGAAGTCATGTATTGGATAATCTCTTGACCAAGTTCCATTATACTCAACATGATGTGACCTTAGTATGTAGAGAAATGAAAATAGCAATCTAAAGTAGCCTATACACATATACACACACATGTACATACACACACGTACAAACACCCCCAAACCACAAGTGAACTTTGCAAGCAATTTGAATCTCATAAGTAACAAAGAAATATAATTTATAATAACGTAGTGTACTTTTTACTTTATTAGCAAACTTTTTTGAGAAGTGATGCTACTCAATGTTAGTGGCACTTCTTAAACTGTTGGTAAATGTGAAAATTAGTGCTCTCTTTCTAGAAAGCACCTTGTTTGTGGTTATTTATATATATACATTTATGGTTTTACATTTATAAATATTGAATATACGATTTGCCCAAGAGCCCTTTTATAAATTCTCACTAAGCAAGTAAGTAGAAACTCTTACAAAACATGTGTGTAGATAATCCTGTTACATTTTGAGGAAGGCAGGGATGTTCATAGTTCTTTTGGCAAGGCTGGACAGTGGTGACCTTCAGAGATCCTCTTACTGCCTCCTTCTAACCTTGGTGGTCAGGTGCCATAGGCCCAAGGTTTGCTTCTTCACATACGGCCATTACTTCTGGCCCTGCTACTGTCTCTGGTGGAGATTTCTCTCTACTCCTGCCCTAAACAACAGTCCTCTTTGCAGATGACTTAAGGGGTCATAGTACTTCATGTGCTTTATTTCTACTCCTGTGATGGGAAAGAAAGACCCCTTTTCTCCCCTCCTTTTCCAGGTAACATCCAAGACAGGCTGGAAATTTAAAAATTGGGAACTACTGGCCTAGTCTGGTGGCACAGTTAGTAGCAAAGTGGACTGAAATACTGGAAGCTACATGGCTGACTGAGCTCAGAAACTTGAGTCAACTTGAAAATATACTGGTCAGATTTAGAGGGCTGAAAAAGGGGATCTCAGAGTGACATGATCTGTGGAGGGTGCTTCCTTCTTTCTCTCTCATGCAAGTGAATTCTATCATGAATAAAATAAATGAACTTTAAAAAATATTTAAAAATTAGGCACTAAATGTCTATCTAAACGGATCCCTGCAGTGAATTTGGAGAAAATACCAAGAGCATGTGAAAAAGTGGATATTTGGGTAGACTTCCTCTGTGTTCAGAACTGCTAGCAACAGATTCAGCCTAGTGTTTCTGATCTTCCTCTTCTAGATCCTTGGTCTGAGGGAGGCTGCAATCAAAGATTTTCTGGAATCATGTTTTCCTCTCTGGGAATGATGAAGGCCTTTCTACCCTTTTCAACCATATCACAAGTGTTATCTAACTTGCAAACATTCCCATTTGAAATGCATTTTCAAGAATATTTTCTGAAGTGGCAAATCTGGCAATGTAAACACAATTTGAAATTATAAATCCTAAATCGAATATCCCCCCCATCTACTCTTTAAAACAATAAACCTTAAAAATTGTATCCTATAATTCTGTAGACCTTTTGGCATTCTGAACACTCTCAGTATTCTTGCAATTTATTTAAATAATTCTTTGTATTCTTTTACAACAGAATAATGTATTTGCACATTATTCCTTATAGCCATTAAACTTTTTAAATATCAGGTATCTGGTTCTTACTTGTTCAGAATGAATCCAGATGTTCACTTATAAGAAGGGTGCCAGGTTTTATCCTATCAGAGATTTAACTTTGGAGAATAAATTTGGAATAATTCTGTAGGGACTGTTGGTCACAGATGGCTGAATGATAATAAATCTTTGGGTTGAGATAGAGTCCTTCTAGATTCTAGTTCTTGAACTAATTTTAATAATTTAAAATACTCTACCCTACATCATTCAAGTAAGCAATGGTCTCTTGTATAACTTTTCCTTTTCTTTTTAAAACATATGTATTCTTAGCTATGACACCTAAACTTTGTTTTTACTCTTTTCAAAAACAATTTCTAAAGAATTATTTTATTTAACTTTATTTATTTATTTATTTTAATTTGATCAGAAAGGGACAGAGTGAGAGAGAAAGAGAGAGAGAGAGAGAAAAAGCAAACCACCATGTTTGGGACTCGAATTGCGGTCAGCCATGTGGGAGTCCAACGCCCTTAACCAACACACCACCTGCTGGCCCCATGGAATTATTAAGAATTCATTTTGATGCACAAATTTTGAAATTTTATATAACAGATAATCAGTAAAGAATAAGTGATAGTCTTTGTGGTCAGAGGTTTATTTTTACTGTCCATAGAGGATATAGGAATTATTTAGTGAGCTCTGACGTCATTTTGGTTAAAATGTCTATTTTGTGTGCACAAGGGAGGTTACCCAAAGGGACTTCAGAAAGTTCGTGGAGAAAGTATATAATGAAGATACTATGTGTAAATTTCAAAATCTATTTTGCACCAAAATAAACTCATATTTTAATTTCCTTTTCCATAAATTTTTTGAAATCCTCTTGTACATTATTTATTCACAAAAGATCTTAGTTTCCAAATGCAATTTATTACCTTTGAGAGCTTAAAACTTTCTTTTTTTTCTTTTTAGGTTTTGCTGTAGGGCATGTGAGCTCACTAGATAGAGGCAGAGAAAGAGAGAGGAAAAATGAGAAATCACTCCATGGGGGATGATAATGCCACAATCCCTTCTTCTCCATTCTTCTTTTGGAATTTGGACATGGACACACATACTCCCCATGTAATTTTCTTTCTTTTTTTAATTACTTTATTTCACTTTATTTATTTATTTTATCAGAGAGGGACAGAGCAAGAGAGTGAGAGAGAGAGAGAGGGAAAGTGAGAAAGCAAGCTGCTAGGTCCAGGACTCGAACCGTAGTCTGCGATGTGGGAGTCCACCTGCTGGCCCCTCCTCATGTGGTTTTTCAAGCTGCCAGGTTGGGGATTTGAATTGTGGTGTTAATCGTGTGGGATTCAGCTGCCTCAACCTCTATGCCATATGCTGTTTCAAAACATATTTTCTGATGATTGATGTCAAAGCAGACACTGATGGCATCCTCAAATTAGTATAATTCACAGAGTGGGGGATGTTTTTTAAAGGGAGTATGTAAAAAGGATGATGAGAAGTAAAGAAACTCTAAGAGACAGTGCAGTGTCTTGGGGCTAAAAATGCAGGGATGTGGTCACCTGTATGACTGAGGGAAGAGTAGAGATAGGGGTATCAAGAAGTCAGAAGGAGGGACCAGCAGTTAGTGTAATGGCTACGTCACTGAACTCCCATGTAGTTGACCACAGTTTGAGTCCTGGACCCAGTGGCTTAAATTTATGCCGGGTGCGTGTGCGTGTGCACCCAAGATCCCAAGAGAATGGAGGAGAAGGGATTGTGGCGTGGCTTTCCCCCCTGGGGGGTGGTTCTCGCTTTCTGTCTCTCTGTCTCTCTTTGTCTTTCTGGCGAGTTAACGTACCCTATAGCAAAACCTCTCCAAAAAGAGAAAAAAAAAGTTGGAAGGAGAACATCATGTATTTGACAGAGAATGTGGCCTTTTGTGGAGAGACATAACCCCTGAGGCAACCCTACTCTACTCTTCTCTTTCCTTTGATCTGCTGAGGTTCCTCACTGGCCAACCCAAGAACAGCTGGAGGGTAGTTCCTATGGTTCTTAGAGGTTGGCGTCCCAAGACAAGTGACAGGGTGAAGGATGGAGAGTGGATCTGGAGGGGAATGGATGACACAGGGCCAAGCTATGGTGTTTATTAAAGTGAATTTACTTGTGCTGTACAATCTCCATACTCCTCAAGGTGAGCCATAAAACCCGTTAACAAATGGCCACTGGAGCAAGGCTTACCTGTGTTTTGTTTTGTTTTATTCTTAAGTATAGCTAAAGCAATCCTGGCCTTTAGGAACTGTATTGTTTGACAAGAGAAAATGAGCCAATGGAAGTGATTGTACAATATTAGGCTGAACATGGGCCAGTTATGATCCACAGAATGTGTTGCCTTTGACCTCCGGTCTACCTTCATATTTGGTTCAGGACCACATTTATATTAATATGGTGTTTCATCCCATAGGGAATGCATTTGTCATTGCAATGAAATGCTTTCCTCTTTTATCAGTCTCTTTAAAAATGTATTCTTTTTTTTAACCAGAGAGAGAGAGAGACAGAAAGAGAGAATGAGAGAGAGAGAAAGAGAATGTGAGAAAGCAAGCCACCAGGTCAGAGACTCAAACCGTGGTCAGCCATGTGGGAGTGTCTAGAGCTTCAACCACTACTCTACCTACTGATCCCCTTATCAGTCTTTCTTAATAATGTGAAGAGATTCCTCCAACTGTGTATTGTCTATGATACGCAATTTTTCCAAATGTTATATTATCTTAGTCTACCACCTTCAATTTAAATTTGAACAAATGGTGCTTTAGTTCTGTAAAAATTCTCTTTATGCTCTATATCGGATTTAAGCAGAGAAAAATTTTCACTTACCTGGCTAGAAATAATATTGATGTCTAAATAAATTTGAGAATAGAAGATTTTATACATATTGATTTTATGGCACCATAGATATGGAGCATATATTTGATACTTGAAATTGGCATGCTGATATAGTAAATAAATACCTTTAAAAACATGTGTGCACAGAACAGGAAAAAATTCTGACAAAATTGCCACTGGCCTTCAAATTGGAAAGACAACTAATTTAGTAGTTGACTCTTGACTGAGACCCATAGTTTAAAAGTCACTTGGCCAGGTGCAAAAAATGGTCAAGTCAAAATACTACATCGACATAAACATTACGTTGTTCTATAATTGCATAATATGCAATATTTAAATTTGAAAAATCTGAAGGCCATTGGCAAAGATTAACTTATTATGACTGGCAAGTTAACAACATTTCTTTTTTTTTTTGGAGAGGTTTTTGCTGTAGAGTGTGTACGCTCACCAGAAAGACAGAGAGAGACAGAGAGACAGAAAGCATGAAATCCCCGAGGGGGGATGGCCACGTCGCAATCCCTTCTCCTTCATTTTCCTCTTGGTATCTTAGGCATGCACACATATGCTTCCGGCATAAGTTTAAGCCACCAGGTCTGGGACTCAAACTGCATTCAACTACATGGGAGCCCAGCAACATAGCCATTATGCCAACTGCTGGTCCAACAACATATTTTAAGCGAAACTTCGTGCAGTAAGAATGTAGCATCAGTTTAATAGGTTTCATCATAGATAGGACTGACTAGTTTTCCCTGTAAAGAAACTCATTTTGATTTAATCATCAATACTTTTAGTTGTGTAAAAATATATGGGATGTTTAACCTTCTAACTAGGTATGAAAGAAATTAAAAACATTGAAGATGAGATTATTGCAAATTGAACAAGATTCTGTGTCAAGACAGCCCCATTTGAACTGATTGTATGTTAGAAAGGGGCAGCATGGTATAATAGCACTTGTCTGGAAAGAGGAAATCTAAGACTGAGTCATAATTTTTTTTATGGTGTTGAAGGTGATGGTTAGTGGCTTGGGCTCTGGAGTCTGACCACCTGAATTAGCATTCCAGCTAGATCCTTTTAGTAGTCATGGGAGATTATTTTCAGTGCTTCAGATTTCTTATATGTAAAGTGGAGTATTTTCATGTAAATACTAAATAGAATTCCAGTAGGTCTTAAAAATTATTATATGGGGGCCAGCAGGTGGCATAGTGGTTAAGGTGCTGGACTCCCACATGGCCGACTATGGTTTGAGTCCTGGACCTGGAGGTTTGATACTCATGCCAGGCACAGGTGAGTACATTGCCAGAATCCCAAGAGAAGAATGGAGGAGAAAGGATTGTGGCATGGCCATCCCCTCTGAGGAGTGAGTTCTCACCTTTTGTCCCTCTGGTGAGTGCACAAGTCCTGTAGCAAAAATCTCTCTCTTTTAAAAAAATTGTTATATGTAAAATTCTTAGACTAGTGCTTAGTACACAGTAGTGTTACATTAAGTATCAATTTTCATTAATTGTTGAATTGAGTTCCACTTTATTTCCTGACTCAAGTTGACTTTGTGTGGGTTATTTTATGTTACTACATTTCTATTTAACTGACATCAAAATATGGTAGTGAGTATCTGACTTAATTCTGGAAGTTTTTATGAGTATGTGTTTATGCAACAAACTTTTCTTTTAGCCTCTATTTAATACTGGTCACTGTGATTACTGACAAAAACGTGTTAAATAAGAGAGATGTCATTCCAATGATCATGAAACATTCAATCAGGTAGGCAATGATGATACACTGACGAGTACAACTCGCGGTGATACAACTGGTTCTGAATGTTGGAGGATGCTCAGTCTCCTGTCTTATGAATAATTTGAACGTCTAAACCATTTCGTAAGTCTTATATCTCTTCAAATTGTCAAGTATGTCCTGTCTTATTCTTCAAGTCCTAAAGAGCACTTCAAAGTTGAAAGCTATAGGTCAGTAAACCTGAACTGTATCCAGAGAAATCACAAGACGCCACCATGTGTCATAGACCTGTCGCCTAGAGAATAGTATGGGCAATGTGAGATTCCACATCCTAGTCCTTCCATCTCCATTCCATCTCTGGCTGTCGGTGGCCCATGGCTATGACTATGCCATACAATGGCTTTGTCATGGTGTTTCCTTCAATACTCAGAAACAACCAAAGATAGAAGCCTCCAGATTCTTCCCTCACTTCTCATTGCTTTCTGTTTTGTAAAATTTTTATAAAAAATATGTGTACTTGAGAACAGCAAATGGCGTAATGATTATGTCACTGGACTCCCACATAGTCAACTGTGGTTCAAATCCTGGACGCAGTAACTTAATACTCATGCTGGGCACATGTGTATGCATGCCCAAGATCCTGAGAGAAGAACGGATGAGAAGGGACTGTGGTTTGAGCATCCCCCTTGGGGGATGATTTCTCACTTTCTGTCTCTCTGTCTCTCTCTGTTTCTGTGGTGAGCACATGTGCCCTATAGCAAAAATCTCTCTCTAAAACAAAACAAAAAAAAAGTGCGTACTTATGAGAGGGAGGAGGGAGAGAGAGCAAGAGAAGGAGGAAGGGAGAGAGAAAGAGGAAGAAAGAAAGAAAGTGTGTACCTCCCCATGGAATGTGGTCATGCTATAATCCCTTTTCCTTCATTTTTCCATCCTGTCTGGATTTTAAGCACTCCCAGAGACACCTGGCATGTTTTTCAATCTGCTGGGCTGGAATTTGAATTGTGGTTAGTCGTGCGGTTCCAATTTCTTTACATCCTTTACACTTATAATTTTCTGTTTTTATTTTTTTGATAGTAGTCATTCTAATGGTTATAAGGTGGCATCTCATTATAGTTTAAAAAAGTTATTTAATTTTATTTGTTGTTATTATTATTATGAGTAGTAGTATTTTAATTTTACTAGAGAGACAGAGGGAGAGAGAAAGGGAAAGTGAGAAAGCAAACTGCCACATCTGGTAGTCCAGCACCTTAGTCACCACACTATCACCACACTACCTGCCAGCCCCATCACTATAGTTTTATTTGTAATCTCTAATTTCTTGTGATGTGAAGCATCTTTTTATGTTGTTATTGGATATTTACATATCTTTGTAGAAATGTCTATTCGAGTCCTCTGCCTATTTTAATATATATAATATATATATATATATATACACATATATATATACTTTTTTTTTGAGAGGTTTTTGCTATAGAGCACTTGCGCTCACCAGAAAGACAGAGAGAGACAGAGAGACAGAAAGCGAGAAATCATTCCCCAGGGGGGATGGCCACGCTGCAATCCCTTCTCTTCCATTCTCCTCTCGGGATCTTGGGCACACATGCATGTGCGTCCAGTGTGAGTTTAAGCCACTGGGTCCGGGATTCGAACCGCAGTCGATTACATGGGAGTCCAGCGACATAGCCATTATGCTAATTGCTGGTCCCTAATTGGGTATATTTTTGTTGTTGTTGAGTTTTAGGAGTTTTCTATATGGTCTGGATTTTGATTCCTAAAGAGATATATGATTTGATTACATTTTCTTTCATTTTGTGAGTTGCCTACTGATTATGTTGTTGGCATTTTTTGATGCATAGACTTTTAGAAATTCTTAAAGCCCATTTCTTCTGTTTTATTTTTTTGTTGTCTGTATCTTTGATGCCACATTCAGGAAACCATTGCCAAAATCAATATTATGAAGATTTTGCCCCAAGGTCTTTTTCTAAGAGTTTAAAATTTTTTTTGTTGTTACGTTTTAATTTGCCAGAAGGTGTGTGTGCACTGATCAGAGAGGGAGAGAAAGTGAGAAAGCAGTCTCTTAAAGGAGGATGTTCATGCTGCAATCCCCTTTCCTTTATTTCTTTCTCCTTTTGGGGTTTTGGGCATGCTTACGCATGTGCCCAGCATGTTTTTAAAATGATTATTTATTCATTTATTTTTAATTTGACTAAAAATATGGGACGCTTCATGAATTTGTGTGTCATCCTTGTGCAGGAGCCATGCTAATCTTCTCTGTATTGTTCCAATTTTAGTTTATGTGTTGCTGAAGTGAGCACCCCATCGCGTTTTTCAAGTCACTGGGTTTGAGACTCAAACCACTCAGTTTTGTGGGATCCAGCTGCCTTAAGCATTATGCCACTGACTGGCCCCAAGATTAATAGTTTTATGTCTTACATTTACATCTTTGATCCATTTTCTGTTAATTTTTACATATAGTTAGGTTCAAGTTTCTTCTTTTGCATGGAGATAATAATTTTTCTCAGCATCATTTGCTGAAAATACTGTCCTTTCCCCCTTTAAATGATTTTGGCTCATTCATCACAAATCATTTGATAATATATATTCAGGATTACTTCTAGGATTTCTATTTTATTTCATTAGTCTATAGGTCTGTCTTTATGCTAGTGCTATAGTTTTAAAATTTCTAGTTTTGTAGTAAGTTTTTGAAATCACGAAATATGAATCCTTTGGTTCTGTTATTTTTCAAAACTGTTTTGGCTATTCTAGATTCCACAAAATTTCTGCCCCCCAAAACAAAACAAAACAAAACAAAACAAAAGACCATTGGGATTTCAATAGTATTATATTCAATCTGTAGTTCATTTTGATACTGAATAAAATTAGGTCTTCCAATCCATGAGCATGAGTTATGCTTCCATTTATTTATATCTTTAATTTCTTTCTGCAATGTTTTATAGTTTTTAATTGTACAAGTCTTTTACCACCTTGATGAAATTACTTCCTAAGTATTTTATTATGTTTGATGATATTGTAAATAGAATTGTCTTATTTTTGGAGAGGTTTTTTTTTTTTTGTGCTATAGCGCGCATGCACTCGCCAGAAAGACAGAGAGAGACAGAGAGACAGAAAGCGAGAAATCACTCCCCAAGGGGGATGGTCATGCCGCAATCCCTTCTCTTCCATTCTCCTCTTGGGATCTTGGGCACGCACACACATGTGTTCGGCGTGAGTTTAAGCCACCGGGTCCGGGACTTGAACTACGGTCGACTACATGGGAGTCCAGCGACATAGCCATTATGCTAACTGCTGGTCCCAAGAATTGTCTTCTTAATCTCATTAAAAATTTTTTATGTATTAATTTTTTAAAGAAATTTTTGCCTTAGGGTATGTGTGCTCTCTGGAGAGAGAGACAGAGACAGTGAGAAGGAAAGTGAGAAATCACCCTCCCCCCCCAAGGGGATAGCCACAATGCAATCCCTTCTTCTCCATTCTCCTCCTGAGATCTTGGGCACACATGCACATGAGCCACATATGAGTTTCAAGCCACTGGGTCTAGGACTCAAACTGTGGTCAGCCATGTGGGAGTTCAGTGACATAACTGCTGCCATCTGCTAGCCCTTGAGTTCATTTTTAGATTGTTCAAATGCATCTAATTTTTGTGTGTTGATTTTGTACCCTGATACTTTGCTAATTAATTTATTAGTTCTAAGAGTTTTTTATGGATTCATCAGGATTTTACACATCTAAGATTATATCATTTTGAACAAAAATAATTTTATTTTCTTCCTTTCAATTTAAATTCTTTTTTTTTTTTTGAGAGGTTTTTGCTAAAGGGCGTGCATACTCACCAGACAGAGACAGAGAGACAGAAAGCGAGAAATCACCTCCCAGGGGGGATGGCCACGGCACAATCCCTTCTCCTCCCTTCTCCTCTCAGGATCTTGGGCACGCATGCACACGTGCTCAGCGTGAGTTTTAAGCCACCGGGTCCGGGACATGAACCATGGTCGACTACGTGGGAGTCCAGCGACATAGCCATTATGCTAACTGCTGGTCAATTTGAATTCTTTTAACTTATTTTTTAATTCTTTTAACTTATTTTTCTTGTTTAATTGCTCTGGCTAGAACTTCCAGCACTATGTTGGATAGAAGTAATGAAAGCAAACATCCTTGCCTTGTTCATGATTTTGGAAGAAAATCTTTTAGTGTTTTACCATTAATATGATTTTCACTGGTGAATTTTTATATGTGACTTTTATTACATCTAAGTATTTTTCTTCAATTCCTAGTTTTTCGAGTGCTTTTTATCATGACAGGTGTTGAATATTGTCAAATGCCTTTTCTGCATCAATTAAGATGGACCATATTGTATTTTTTCTGTTCATTCTGTTAATGTGTTATAGTACATTAACTGATTTCCATATTCTAAACTATTCATGTATTCAAGAAATAAATCCCATTTGGTCAATCTTTTAATATGATGCTAAATTCAGTTTATAGCATTTTGTTGATATTTTCCTCAATACCAATTAAGGGATACTGACTTTTTTATTTATTTATTTTATTTTAGTGTCTTTGGTATCAGGGTTTTGCTAAATTCACAGATGAGTTAGAAATTGCTCCCCACTCTTCAATATTTTGGAAAAGTTTGAAAAATAATGATGTTCTTTAAATATTTGGAAGAATTAATTAGTGAAGTCATTGGGTTCAGGACTTTTCATTATATTTTGATTCAATCTCCTTACTAGATATAGGTCTATCAGATTTTTTAAAAAATTTCTTTATTATTTAGTCTTGGTAGATTTTGTGTTTCTTAGAGTTTGTTCATTTTTATCTAGGTTATCCTATTTGTTGGTGTATACTTATTTGTAGTACTCTCTTATAAACCTTTTAAGAAATAATTTGTAGTAATAGTCCCACTTTCTTTTCTGATTTAGTACTGAGTCTTTATTTTTTTAGCTAAAGGTTTGCTAATTTTGTTGATCTTATTAAAAAACAACTTTTTGGTTCTTTATTTTCTCTGTTGTTTTTCTATTCTGTTTTGTTTTTCTATTCTCTGGTTTTTTTTTTTTTTTTTTGAGAGTTTATTTATTTATTTTGCTGTAGGGCGCATGCGCTCACCAGAAAGAGAGAGAAAGAGAGAGAGAGAGAGAAAGTGAGAGTCACCCCGCAGGGGATATGGCCACGCCGCAATCCCTTCTCCTCCCTTCTGCTCTCAGGATCTCAGGCACACACGCACACGTACCCGGCGTGAGTTCAAGCCCCTGGGTCCAGGACCCAAACCGAGGTCGACTACATGGGAGTCCAGAGACATAGTTATTATGCTAACTGCTGGTCCCTATATTCTCTCTTTTGTTTATCTGTGACTTAATGTATTGTTTTCTTCCCTCTGCTAGCTTTGGGTTTAGCTTGCTTTTTGTTTCTACTTTTTTAATTCCTCAAGTTGTTCAGCTATGTTGTTGATTTGAAATCACTTTTTGGTTTTTAAATGTGTTTATTGCTATAAACTTCCCCCTTAACATTGCTTTTGCTGTGTCTCATAACTTTTGATGTGTTGAGCTTTCATTTTCAGTAATTTATATTTTCTAATTTCCTTTGTGGTTTCTTCTTTGATGTATTGTTTGTCTAAGAATACGTTAAGTTCCACGAATTTGTTAATTTTTTTAGTTTTACTTGTTATTCATTCTAACTTTATTCCATTGTCAGAGAAGATACTTTGTATGATATCTTTTCAAATATTTTGAGATTTAATTTGAAGCCTAATATGTGGTTGATGCACAAAATGAACTGCCCCAACTATGTGCTCCTGAGAAGAATGTGTATGCTGTTGTTTATGTAGAAAGTTTTGTATATGTCTGTTAGATTTAGTTGGTTAATTGTGTTAAGCCCTGTATTTTCTTATTTATCTTCTGTCTCATTGTTCTATACATTATTTGGGAGTAGGTATTGAAGTATTCCCTATTCTTTTTTTTTTTTTTTTTTTTTGAG
>NW_006160168.1:3287839-3317466 GCF_000334495.1 Tupaia belangeri chinensis | reverse complement strand
CACGCCGCAATCCCTTCTCCTCCATTCTCCTCTTGGGATCTTGGGCACGCACGCACACGCGCCCGGCGTGAGTTTTAAGTCACCGGGTCCGGGACACGAACCGCAGTCGACTACGTGGGAATCCAGCGACATAGCAATTACGCTAACTGCTGGTTCCCAAGTATTCCCTATTCTTGTAGAACTATTTCTCCTTCAATTTTGTCAGGTTTTTTGGTCCATATATTTGGATGCTCTACCATCAGCTACATAACAATTTTGACTGTTACATCTTTTTTGCTGTACTGATTCTTTTATTAATATATAATATCTTTTTCATCTCCTGTAACTTGTTTTAATTTAAGTTTATTTTGTTTGATTATATTATAGCTGCCCTTCTTTTTTGATTACAATTTGCATGGAATATTTTTTTCTGTTCATTCACTTTCAATCTAAATATTGGTGTCTTTGGATCTAAAGTGTGTTTCTAGTAGACAGCATAGAGTTGGAGAATATTTTTGGTCTATCTGCCAGTTTCTGTGTTTTGATTGAAGAGTTTAATACATTTATATTTGTAATAATTACTGATAAGGAGGAACTTTCTTTTGTCATTTTGCTATTCATCTTCTATATGCTTCTATAGCTTTCTGTCCCTCATTTCTTACATTTCTATCTTTGGCATTTAGTTGATTTTTTTTTGTAGTAAATTATTTAAATTCTTTTCTCATTTTCTTTTGTATATATTTGTGGATATTCTATAGAACTTTTTTTGTGGTTACCATGGGAATTACATTTAAAATCTAAAATTGTAATACTCTCATTTTAATTTACATCAACCAATTTAATATAAAAAACAGAAGGAATTTTTCTCCTTTAACACTCCATCCCCACTCTTTTGGATGTTGATGTAAAATATGACATCTTTATAAACCATGTGCCCCAAAGCATAAACTAATAATTATTTTAAATGCTTTTATCTCTTCAATTATATTGAAAATAAAATGTGGTGTTATTAGCCAAAGTGAAAATAATACTAGCATTTAGAATAATATTAATTCTTTTACATATGTGTTTCACATCGTGTAAGAACCAAAAAAGTGCAGTTATATCCTGCTATTATAATAATAATTCTAGCTTTTATGCTTGCTCATGTGTTCCTCTTTAATTAAAATCTTTATTTTTTCATTTGACTTTGAGCTACTGTTTAGTTTTCTTTTATTTCTTCAGGTGGGACAACTTTGAGCAATTCTTGCCTGAAAAATAAGCTCCTTCACTCACATTTTGATTATCTAAAAGTATCCTAATTTTCCCCTTGCTTTTGAAGGACAGTTTTTCTAACTACGGGATCCTGGGTTGACAGGATTTTTAGTTTGCTTGTTTGTTGTTTTTGTTTCTTTTTCACTTGAAATATGTCAGCCCACTGCCTTCTGGCATTTGTAGTTTCTCATGAAAAATTTGCATATTATTTTACTGAAGATCCCTTGTATGTGACAAGTTGCCTCTCAAAGTTGTCAAGATTTTCTCTTTGAATTTGAATTTTTTTTTTTTTTATGTGTTTGGAGTAGGCCTCTTTGGGTTCATGTTACTTGAAATTTGTTAAGATTCTTGTATATTTACATTTGTGATTTTCATCAAACATGGGATGTTTTTAGTCTCATTTCTTAAAGTATTCTCTCTGTTCCTTTCTTTCTCTTTTTCTTTACTTCTGGGAATCCCACAATATGTATGCCAGTCTATCTGATGGTGTTAACAGATTCCTTCATTCTGTTCTCTTAATTTTTTTCTTTTTAAGATTTTTTTGCCATAGGGTATGTGAGCTGGCCAGAGTGAGTGTGAGAGAGAGACAAAGGGAAGGTGAGAAGCCATTCCTGGGGTGTGGGATGGCTGTGTCACAATCTTTTCTCCTCCATTATCCTCTTGGAATTTTGGGCATGCATGCACACACACCTGGCTAATTTTCATACTGCCAGGTCTAGACTCAAATTTTGTTTGGCCCTGTGGGAGTCCAGCATCTTAACCACCACACCAAATGCTGGCTCCTTAAAATATTTTTTTTTCATTCTTCAGATTTGATTATTTTCCATTGTCCTATTTTTCTTTTAATGAAATATTTATTTAAATTTATTTATTGTCTTTTAATTTGCTATAGGGCATGTGCATTCACCAGAAAGAGACAGACAGACAGATGCACACACACACACACACACACACACACACACACACACAGAGAGAGAGAGAGAGAGAGAAAGAGAAAGCAAGCCACCAGGTCTGGGACTCACGTGGTCAGCCATGTTAGAGTCCAGGGCCTCAAACACTATGCCACCTGCTGGCCCCATCCATTATCCTATTTTTAAGTTCATGGATTTTTAAATGTCTGCTTGAATCTGCCTTTGAACGTCTTCAGTGAAATTTTCATTTCAATTATGATATGTTTTTGCTCTAGAATTTCATTTTGATATCTTTAGGTTTTCCATGTTTATTGATATTCCTATTTTGTTCATATATTGTTTTTTTGACTTTCTACACATTTTCTTTTATTCCTTTGAGTACCTTTAAGATAATGTTTTAAAATTTTTGTTAAGTATATCTGTTATCAGATCTTTTTAGGGACAGTTTCAATTGTTTTATTTTATTTTATTACTTTAAATGGGTTATACTTTCCTGTTACTTTATATAGCTTGTAATTTTGCTGTTGTTGAAAACTGGGCTTTTGAATCTAGTAACACCGTTACTCTATTTTGAGAGAGACTTTTGATAAAGGGCATGTGCACTCAGTGGAGAGACAGAGAGATAGAAAGTGAGAAATCACTCCACAGGGTGTTGGTCATGTCATAATCCTTTCTCCTCCATTCTCCTCTTGTGATCTTGGGCACGCATGCACACACTCCTGGCATGAGTTTCAAGTCACTGGGTTCAGGACTCAAACCATAGTTGACCATGTGGGAGTCCAGTGCTCTAACCACTATGCCACCTGCTGGCCCTTAATTTGGTTACTTAAGGAGTCAGACCTTCCACTTTCCCCAGTGTTTGCTGTTTTTGTTCTTTTTTGTTTCGTGTGTTTATTGTATGTGCGTATGTGTGTATATATATATTTGACTGTTGTAGGCTGCCTCTGTGCCAAGGATCAGCTTGCGATGAAAACTTAAGCCCAACTTGAATTTTTTCT
Organism: Tupaia belangeri chinensis; assembly: GCF_000334495.1. Taxonomy (NCBI): domain Eukaryota; kingdom Metazoa; phylum Chordata; class Mammalia; order Scandentia; family Tupaiidae; genus Tupaia; species Tupaia belangeri. Next base: position 3,314,324 of record NW_006160168.1, on the reverse strand, counting down.
TTTCTTTTTTTTTTTTTTTTCTGAGCCTGCACCTGTCCATGGGCATGTGTGGTCACTTTCCACATACAGACTTGGCTCCCGCAAGGGAAAGAAAGAATAATAAGTGAAAGATGGGAAGACCGGTACTTTTAATCCTCTGGAAGTTATTTCAGTCGGAGGGGAAAGGCTTGCAACATTGTGGGGAGGTGTAACCAGAATGACTGCCTGCTTCTTTGCATCTCTGTGATTAGAAGCAGTAATCAGTTATGCAAACTGCATATTCTCAATATTTGGAGGAAAGAATTCTTTTTATGCTCACCCTGACACTTAAAGGTACTCAAAGAACTAAAGGAAGAGGTGGAAAAAGTAAAGAAAACAATGTATGAACAATAGGGAAGGTCAATAAACATATGAAAAACCTAAAAAGAAACCAAAAAAGAAATTCTGGAGCTGAAAAGTAACAGGGTGGGCAAGCTTCTCTAGATTGCCCGTGGAACACATTGACTTGCTTGCCATAGTGCTCAGGGAGAGGACGAGTAGCTGCTATTTTATTAGGAGCTAAAATTCCCAAAAAGTAACTGTAATTTACTGTCTAAGCTTTCCTCCAGAAGTTGTAAGCCTTAAGTAAACTCCAGAATTTCAAAACTGTTTCATCAGATAGACTGTGCCAAAGTAATTATCATGTAGGTGGAGACACAGATTCTTTGGTGCTTCCTACTCCTCCATTTCCCCCGTGTCCTCTGTTTTAATTTTTGGACTTTGTTTTTTTTTTTGCTCATTGTAGAGCTCTAAGTCAGGGGTTGGCAAACTGTGGCCCCTGAATCAAATCTGGTTAAAAGGCTGTTTCTGAATGACCTAGTAACTAAGAATGGTCTTAAGACTTCTAAATATAAAAGATAAAAATGAGTATTAGTAATGCAGCAAGTACTATTATAAGTATTAACTTATTTATTTCCATGTCGTGTTGCTTTTCATAGAAAATATAGGGAAACAGAGGGAGCACTATCAACACATAGAGATTACATTTGGCTCTTAAGACACTTAGAACCAACAGCTCAAGTCAAGAATATGCCTTTCTTTTCTAAATAAGTTATGAATTCTCTCAAAAATGATTTTGGTATGCATGTAGATGTTTATATTAATTTAGTAAATCATATTGAGGTTTTTTTTGTATTCCTATTCAAACGCTATTTGATCTTGGTATGTTAGTTGTTTAATATTTCCTTTACACATTTGTATATTTTAGATAAGTTGTATACTTTTTATTTATTTTTTTATTTTTGCTATAGGGCATGTGTACTCAGAGAAAGAGAAAGAGGGATGGTGAGAAATGACCTCTTCAAGGGAGATGGTCATGCCACAATCCCTTCTCTTCAATTTTTCCTTTCACGATTTTGGGCATGCAGTCATATACACCAAGCATGTTTTTCAAGCTACCGGGTTCAGCACTTGAACTATACAGTTGGTTCTCTTCGGTGAGCACACATGCCCTTTAGCAAAAAAATTAAGAAATAGAAAATAAGATCTTGATATACTAATCTAATTTAGCATTCATTTTAATGAAGCAGTAATCAGTTATGCAATTGCATATTCTCAATATTTGGAGGAAAGGATGCTATTTTTGCTCACCTTGATACTTAAAGGTACTCAAAGAATGAAATGGAGAGGTGGAAAAAGTAAAGAAAACAATGTATAAGCAGTCAATAAACATATGGAAAACCTAAAAAGATACCAAAAAGAAATCCTGGAGCTGAAAATTATCAGGGTGGGCGAGCTTCCACAGGTTGTATTTTGTGCCTCTCACGGAGCTTCTTTTGGGAGACTCTATGGAAACAGGACAGTTGCCATTACAACAGAATGATCTTTGAAGACAAAGACCATATTCTTACCATTCTTTGTTATTTTCAACTCTTAGCATGGTGTGTAACAAGTAGTAAAACTCACTAAATAACTGTTGAGTAGATGTGGTCGCTATGAGTTGGGGAAAAGGAAGACTTTACTTCTTATTGAGTAGATCTTACTTCTAAGCGTGTTTACATGCCTCTTTTTATCTTCCCTTTTAACGAATGACAACTAAACTTATGAGAGAGACAGAATCCCAGTTGTAAAAAATGAAATGGTAAACTGGTGAAAACATGATCACTGTGTTGCAGCTTTCCTGTTGCAAGCTGATATCAGTAATATTTATTCTTAATTCTCCATGTTTTGATGCAAGTACAAACATATAAGTAATACATTAGTTATGCTGTATTAGACCATAATTTAGTAGACTTCTTTGGGTGGCACTTATTATTTAAGCATATTTTTCAATGTCAAGTGATAAGACAATAAACATATGGTCTGATTATTAGTTTTCTGTGAAATTCAGTCTCTTTATATATGACAAAAATCTGTTACTAGTATTTCTTGAGCCAGAATCTCTGTAGTCTATAAATTTAAATCTGATCTTGAATATCATATATGCCTCCTGTAGATAGAAAAAATGTTCATTCCTATTCACACTGGTACAGTTACTTTGGATTACGATTTTCAGTGTCACATTTTTTTAAATAAAATGTTTTAATTTTCTTTCATCTGAACACTGCAAGCTTTATTTTTAGGACCGAAGATTTAATTCCAACAGGATATGTTTAGAACTCTTATGTACTGGCTTTCTGAAAACATTGAGTTTCATCTTATTATGAAAAGTATAAACAGGTTACGGCTCAGAAACAGGTGCTAGAACACAGCTCTTTGAACTTCATAGAGATGTCTTCCAGCTGTGCACAGCAGACTGCTCACATGTGATGTCAAACAACACTGAATTAGAATCCCACATTTTTCTATCTTTTTTCTCCTCTTTGTTTGTTCTCCGGCAGTATACAACATGAACTCTATTCATATGTTAACCAAAAAGCATTCTGTTCTCAATTTTGTCAACACATTTTCTCATGAAACCGCATGTCCTAAGAAGCAAAGGCAATCTTTGATAAAAAATTTTCAAAATTTTTTTTTTTGCAATTTAGTCCATGTATATCTTTTAAAAACTTTAATGGTGTTTACTGAACATCTACTTTGTATTACACATTTATTTCTTCAAGGGCTAAGAATACAATTGTGAATTTAACAAGCAAGATATCACTATTTATGGAGATTACACTCTGAAGGAGAGAGGTGGGCAATAAACCAATCAATCAACAACTCAATCAACTAGCCAAGCTTTTCCAGTTTATGGGAAAACAGTATAGGGCATGCTAGAGTAGAACAGTGATGGGAGAATGGCAGAGTGTGGGATAGTTGGAGTGAGGATTTCTTAAAAATTCCTTCCTAGTCTAAAACGTTTTAACAAATTACTGATGTTGTAACATTCTCTCCATAAAAAATGGGTGAACATTTTTGTCTGCATAACATTTTACTTTATGTAAGACCATTTTACCACGTAGAATAAATAACACCACTATGCTTAATAAATTAATAACTCTTTAGTGTCATTTAATAGCCAATCTGTATATCAGTTTCCTCAGCTCCCCACATGTTCTTTGCAATGGGTTTGTATAAACATCATTGAATCCAGGTTATATATTGTGTCTGATTATTATATCCCTTAAGTCCATCTTTTGATCAAGAGCAATTTCATGACATATGGACTTGATCAATTGCCTTAAGTATTCTGCCTTTCAGACACTGTCATTTAACTTATAACTCAAAACTTTGCATTTGCTCTAACTTGAAACCTAGTTCCAAAGTCTTGATTAGATTTCATTTAAATATCTTCTAGGTAGATACATGATAAACGATGTTGTATATTTTATACTGCATTATATCTGGGCATACATGATACTGGTTATCCTATCATCATCCAAACGGAAAATTAACTGCCATACTAGGGTAACAACAGCTTTGTTCCTTTGCTGTACACTAAAATTTTCCTTCACAACCAGAAAATATGCCCTTGGCATCCCATAGGCAACCAATTCCGAATCTAACATTTGTGTAAGGTTTTGTAAATTGATTTGTGATCTTGGTCTGAGCACGTGGTCTCATTAGCATTGCAAAATAATAAGTATTTTCAAATTTTATCCTTTCATCTATGATTATTAGCTGGTGGTTTTCTGAAGGGTTTTTCCTCACTAGTTGGGATCATTTTATTATGCTGAACTGCAGTTCTTAGAAAAGACAAGGGATACACACATTTAGCTTTTCCTTTTGATTTCCAATTCTTAAAGAAAAAATTGATGTAACTGTCAATACAACTGGCAACAATTAGTTTCTTTTCTGAATGATTTCTTTTTTTGAGTATCATTATGGATCATGTATTTTTACTCATTCAATGTTTTATTGACTCTCCAACATTCTTCTCAATGCTTAAAACAATTTTGGCCAGAAAAAGACCCTGTAACTGTCAATACAACTGGCAACAATTAGTTTCTTTTCTGAATGATTTCTTTTTTTGAGTATCATTATGGATCATGTATTTTTACTCATTCAATGTTTTATTGACTCTCCAACATTCTTCTCAATGCTTACAACTCACAATTTTGGCCAGTAAAAGACCCTTGAAGCAGTTTCTGAGGTCATTTTGACGTGACTCTGTTGTAGCATTGGTTAGAATAAGTTTTCTCGAAGAGGACACAGAGATCACCTCTTCAAAAAGGAAGAAGCAAAAATATTTAAGGGAAACAAAAATGGAAAATTATCTGTTGATAATAATGTGTATGATAATATTTTTAACCAGACTAATATACAGTGTATTCATGCTGGGAAAATTTATTCTTTAAACTGGAATGATATACGGTGGTTGAATGTATTGGGAAAAAAAAAGTTTCCAATGTTACCAGTTTAAAAGTAAATAAATAAATAAATAAAGCACATACCCTTTGTCTATTGCAGGGAGTGATGAGGGAATCACTTCTCCAAAATTAAAAAAAATGATAAAATGAATTCCATTAAAATAAACTCTTGTTCTTCCAAGTCACTGTTCATGTAATGAGATAATAAACCCAAGATCAGTAAACTATCTTTGCAAGCCATTTCCAGCTTAGCAGCTGTGTTCTTTTTTGCTATAGGGCATGTGCACTTGCTGGAGAGAGACAGCGAGAGGAAAGGAAAAGAAAGGGAAAGTGAAAAAATCACCCCCCTGGGGGGATGTTCACACTGCAATCCCTTCTCCTCCGTTCCTCTCTGGGGATTTTGGGCATGCATGCATAGGTGCCCAGCATGATTTTCAAGCCCCTGGGTCTGGGATTTACACCACATAGTTGGCCATCTAGGATCCAGCTGCCTTAATTTGCACCCCACCTGTTTTTACAAATAAATTTTATTGGAAAATAGACATGCTCATTCGTTTAGGATTGTTTATGAATGTGTTTATACTGCTACAGAAGAGTTGAGTATTTTTAATAGAAACCTTGTGTTCCACAAAGCCTAAAACACTTATGACCTTTTGCAGAAAAAGTTTGCTGACTCTCAGTTGGAGACATACAATTTAGAGGTTCAAGTAACACAGTCTTTTTTGTTTGATGTTGTTTCATGAGTTTATCTTGTTTTTCCAACCAAATCATTAGCTAGTATTCTGTAAATACTTGATTGGTTTATTTATAGAAAGCCTATTTGTACAGGAGATGTTTTCTCCCCTTGTTTTTCTTTCTTATAAACCAAGAGTAACTATTGTGTTAATTAAAAATAATGAAGTCAGATACATGTGTCTATTTAGTGTATTGGGATGATATACAAATGGAAATATGTACTGTGAGAGTACATATTCTATAAACTTTATGTTATATTATGATGACGACTCCAAATTTCCACCCATCTCTAAGTGTGACTTAAGGAAGAAAATAATTTCTTTCATCAACATAGTGATAGAATTCAGTGTTATGTGTAGCATAACTGGATAATGAGATGACTTGTCTTTGGAATGAATGTTCTGTGGTAGAAAAGCCTCTAACTTTACAGGAGGAACGTTAAGGTCACCATCTGTGGTTCTCAAGAGCTTTTGCTCAGTTTGACATAGACAGAGAGATGTTAAAAAAAAAAAACCCTATTGGAAAAAGCAATAAAAATTAGTGTATAATCTGGCTCTAAGACTCTTTCTTTTTGTTTTTGTCTTTGGAGAGGTTTTTGCTACAGGGGCGTGAGCTTGCCAGAGACGGAAAGAAAGCAAGAAATCACGCCCCATGGGGGATGGGTAATCCGCAATCTCTTCTCCATTCTCCTCTCAGGATCCTGGGCATGCACACACATGCGCCTGGTGTGAGTTTAAGTCACTGGGTCTGGGACTCGAACCATGGTTGACTACATGGGAGTCCAGTGATGAAGCCATTATACCAACTGCTGGTCCCAGGAAGACTCTTACTGAGCACAGATTGAGAGAATTTACTGAAAATACATCAGTTACTGTCTTCTTTAAACAACCCCTTTAACTTTCCTTATGTGTCCAACACTTGTAACCTTTTGAAATTTTTTTTTTAACTTAAACTTTGGTAAAAGGGTAGGTCTCATGTTAAGTGTTCTTACCACAATAAAATAGTTTTATAAAAAATTAAGAAATGACCTGACAGTCAATGGAGAGTGTCTACCACTGTGGGTAGCATTTCTTTTGTACATCATTACAATTAAAGTGGACTATGAAAATCACAGTTCAGCTTCAGTGTTTGAAATAGTGAAGTCTGTATGGAACTGAAATCCATTAAACAAATGCAAGTTCTGTGCAATAAGCAAATTATTTCTTGTGCTGTTGTTCATAAATAATGGAGCACTGTGAAATAAATACTTAACAAATATAGACCTATTAAAACAATGCTCCAGTTGCCTAAGTTTATGCCGTTATCAGAATTTATTATACTTAAATTATTTCAAAATTGATACTGTGTTCCATAGATTTAAAGTATGTATAATATGGCAAATGGTCCATTAGCAAAACAAAATAGAAGCACTAAGTAGTGTTGTCTACTTTTTCTAAGTTAGAATTATAAACCATTTAGTTTTGCTATGTTAAAGACTTTAGATATTCTAATATATTTAATACATATTACTATTTCTTTTTTTTAGAGTTATTTTATTTAACTTTAATTTTAATTTGACCAGAGAGAGACAGAATGAGAGAGAGAGAGAGAGAGAGAGAGAGAGAGAGAGAGAGAGAGAGAGAGAGAGAGAGAGAGAGTGTGAAAGAGAGAAAGCAGGCCGCCAGGTCCCGGACTCGAACCACAGTCGACCATGTGGGAGTCCAGTCCCCCCAACCACCATGCCATGCCACCTGCGGGCCTCGACATAGTACTATTTCTATAAAATTATACCTGACTGCTATAAATATCTGTATGTACTCACATATGTATGTGTGAGTGAGTTTGTGTGTGGGTGTAATAAAAAGTTTGCAGATTACCAAGAGGCTTTATTTTCCTTTTTTTTTTTTTTCTTTAACTGTTAGTTTATAAGTCTTAAATCTTGGAACCCAAAGTGGATCATGGTGTTTCTACCCTGGAACTACAGCTCCTGGGTTAGTTCCATTTTGATGAAATCTGTCATTGATAAAAGAGAGTTCAAGCTTCTCTAAACCAATTAAAATGTTTTTGCCTCAGGAGGTAAATAAAAGCACATGATAGAACTAACAGAGAATGGAGAGTGGTAATCAGTATAGTAGTTCAGTATTGAACAATATTGAACACCATAACAATAACACCTAATAAATCATTCTGAAAGGTACATTGGATATAATTTTTTCAAGGACAAATAAAATATACTTGTGAGGATCAGAAAGAAGCCTTTTTTTTTTAATGGTCTATTTTAGAAAGTATTGACTATTTCTTCTAAAGTAAACTTTAAATTCCTCTAAAATACGAAATATTCCTCAAAACTTTGAAACCTGTCATATTATGTTTAGGTACATTATGAATTGAGCTGTAGGTCAATTTAGAGATTTATGTATATCTATTTGGAGCCCTACTTACATAATTTTAAAGCCTGTACATTTCAAAAATATTTTTAGTACTTTTATCAACAAAAGACTTTAGAGTTTAACACAAAGCACAACTATTATTAACTTTTAGTTTTAGAATATCATTTTAAAATTTAGTGTTAGGTAACAGAACTTAAAATTATTACAATGATGTTCGATATTATATGAAATTATTAATTTTTATATTAAAATGGACATTGTAGTTTGCTTCTACCTTTCCTTACTGCTTCTTTTATTTTTGGTAAGAATTTCCCAATCATCTATGGCATATTTATTGTGATACCACAATTAGAAGACAATGACTTTGAGTAAGTATATGAACATAGTATTTTTTTAAAGAATTATTTTATTTTTTATTATTATTCTAATTTGCTATAGGACATGTGCACTCACCAGAGAAAGAGAGAGGGGAAAATGAGAAAGCAAGCTACCAGGACTGGGATTTGACCCCCTGTTGGCCATATGAGAGTTTAGCCTTAACAACCATACCATCTACTGGCCCCTGAATATAGTAATGTTAAAGAAACATGTTTTTAAAGAATTATTTTATTTTTTATTATTATTCTAATTTGCTATAGGACATGTGCACTCACCAGAGAAAGAGAGAGGGGAAAATGAGAAAGCAAGCTACCAGGACTGGGATTTGACCCCCTGTTGGCCATATGAGAGTTTAGCCTTAACAACCATACCATCTACTGGCCCCTGAATATAGTAATTTTAAAGAAACATGTTTAATTGCAAACCAGCAGTTAGCATAATGGCTATGTCACTGGATTCCCACGTAGTTGACCGCAGTTCGTGTCCTGGACCCGGTGGCTTAGAACTCACGCCGGGTGCGTGTGCGTGCGTGCCCAAGATCCCAAGAGGAGAATGGAGGAGAAGGGATTGCGGCATGACCATCCCCCCTGGGGGGTGATTTCTCGCTTTCTGTCTCTATGTCTCTCTCTGTCTTTCTCTGTCTGTCTGGCGAGCGCACGCCCCTTATAGCAAAAAAAACCTCTCCAAAAAAAAAAAAGAAAAAAAGAAAAAAAAAAGAAACATGTTTAATTTATTCACTTATTTGTTCAGCCATCTATCCATCCATCTACCCCTCCCTCTATCCTTCCATCTATCCATCTGATATTTTTGAATCCCTGCTATGCCAGGCACTTTTGTATTTCTGGCAAATTACTTTGATAACACAAATGGAACAAAAGCCTGAAACACAGTAATTTTGGAAGAAAGCACACAGTACAACCTTTAGTTACTAATTTATTCCATGTTCGATAGAAGGCATATGTATTTGAGAGCATATACCTGCTGTAACAAGAGACTTAGCCTCTTTAGTTAAAGGAAACTGCTGAAACCTTACTAGCAGTTTTTGATAACAGATTTTCTTAAATATTTTGATATTGTTAAGGGTTTAGTATAGAATATAGCTCTGTGGGGCCAGCAGGTGGCGTGATGGTGGAGGCAGCTGGAATCCCACATGGCTGACTACAGTTCAAGTCCTGGACCTGGCAGCTTGCTTTCTTACTTTCTTTCTCTCTCTCCCTGTCTCTGTCCGGTCAACTTCAATAAAGTAAAATTAAAAAAAAAAAAAGACAAAAAATTAAAAAAGAATATAGCTCTGACTACAGTTCAAGTCCTGGACCTGGCAGCTTGCTTTCTTACTTTCTTTCTCTCTCTCTGTCTCTGTCCGGTCAACTTTAATAAAGTAAAATAAAAAAAAAAAGACAAAAAATTAAAAAAGAATATAGCTCTGTAACTTAATTTAGTCATGTAATTGCACTAATTAAAATAAAGAGGCCAGGAGGTGATATAGTAGCAAAGCACTGGGCCCAGCTGGAAGGTCCTGAATTTGCAACACAGGACCTTCCTGAGTTTGCCAGGCACATGTATGTGACCATAATCTGGGCTGGCTGAGACTTGGGGTGATTTGCAGTGTGAAGAGCCTGGGGGGTACTAGTACTCTCTCCCTCTACACACATACTCACACATACATAGCTCCCGGAAAAAATAAAGAAAAAAACTAGAGATAATGTCTCGTTCACACAGATTAACTACAGTAGTAATTGTAAAAGTCTTAAATGTTAACTTCAAGCCATCGCTTTTCTCACACCCTTACTGTTTTCAGTCTTTTTATCCTTGCTAGTGTAAGTGGGGAAAACTTCACTGCTCTTCTAATTAAAAAATCAAAGATTATTTATATGTTTATGATGTTACTCTTTAGAGTATACTTAGTGGTCACTTTGTTTCTATTTCAGTAACTGCATACTTGTGTTCTGTTATTTGTTCACTTTTCTATTTAGATATCCCTTTCCTTTCCTACTGATTCTAAGAGCTTGGGAATTTACCCTTTGCTTGTCATTTGTTTATAAATATGTTAAATTTGTTCATTGTAGTTTCACATATTCATCAGTTTGATTCTTTATATGGTCACATTTACTTATTGTTTACAAATTCATATTTTAATTGTGATTTTTGATGTTATTTTGGGAAATATTTTCTCACATGATACAAAAATATATGCATACATTATCCTGATGGAGTAAATTTTAATTGTTACACATAATTTAAAATAGTTTACTTAAGGTTTTACATACATTTTTTCCAGGTAATTTTTGTGTGTTTATTGTTTCTGCTTTTGTATTTTTTTTTTTAAATGAGGGTGAAAGGAAAGAGAGAGAAAGAGGTATTTCTGACAAGGTTTTGCCACATCATAACCGTCCTACCCAGCCTCCCAGTCAGTTAAGACCACAGGCTTGCACAGCTATGCTCGCCTGTTTAGATTGGACTGGGAACCAAACCTGAGCCTCCCATGTGGCCTCAGCAATTGTGCAGCAGCGCTCTCCTGCTTGTGCCACTGTGCTTAGGCTTGTACGATTTCTTCTCTTTTTTTTTAAGCAAAGTTGTTCTTGTTCAGTACAAGGAATTATGATTCTGGATCTTTTTCTTCAGTCATTCGGGATGTCTCAGTCTCCCTAAATCTAACATTAATATTTTTAACCTAGATGTTTCCTAATATTACATACCACATATAGAACTCATCTGCCTTACAATCATGTTTTTCTGCCTACTCACACCTAGAAATATCGACTCCCACCTCAGTTTAATTTGTAATATCAAGTAAAGCTATATTACCAAGCTTGCAATATCAAATGGTATCTGTGAATTTCAAGCCCAGGCTTTAGCAGATTCTATGCAGAAGTGACCTGAGGTTTGGTTGAAGCCATCCTGCCAACATCTGCATCTGACCAAGTGCAGCTGGTATTTGCTTCTTGGAACCTGAGATGTTGTGGCCAACATCTGTGAGGTTACACTTTGCTGAGACCAGTGTTGCTTCTCCAGCTTGTGAGTTTGGTAAGGTCTCTCATGTTGGATAAGCAGGTCACATCACAGGTCACATACTCTCGGTCTCATCCCTGCCTTTAAAAAAAAGCTCCTGTCTGATGAAAGCCACTGTAAGATTCAATGATCCTAAACTGCCAAAGCTCTACTGTATTGTGGAGAAGACAAAATATCTGAAATCATGACTTTAAAAAATCAGACCCATGGTCCAATGAAGATTCTACAAACTGCCAAGACTAGCCAACATCGGAAAAATGAAGTTGCCTTTCTTAGTTCACTTCAGGCTCCCCATATTGCTATTTTAGTTTCTGCATTCAAATCCTTGTCTATTTCTCAGATTTCTTGTCAAGGCATTCGATTATAACACTGTGTTGAAATGAATTTACTATCGTTTTCCTACTACTTGCCAGCAAAGGGAGAGACTGATCATCTAAACCTATGGCTTGGATGAGATCACAGGATGGGGTCTTTTGGTGGGCAGCCAGGTCTCTTCCATCCGGGACGGAGAAGTGACTGAGAGGCAAGAGGCTTAGGGGCATTCTGTGAGTGGAGCTCTTCCAGGTGGGGACAACATCAGGAAGGGGAAGGCTCCCTCTTCCACCCCTCCAGCTTTCCATTTGTTGGCTTGGCTGGGACTCTCATGAAAATCTACTGCATTTTTAAAAATACACTCACTTTTTTTTTTTTCTTATTGCATTTGGGGTAACTATGTTTTATGTCATTGTTTTGATTTTTCTGCAGTCTGAGCTTTGGTTTTTACTTTAATTTTGAATATCATTGTATTCATTTCTTTTGATTTTATTTTAGCCTGTTTCCCCACCTTATTATGTTTTATATGTTATTTATGGACTCTTCTGAAATTCAACTCTTGTTTCCTTTATGTCTAAAGTTTATTTACTTCTTTCTTTCACCAGAGAGACGATGGGCTTCTCAAATGGGGTCCCCATGCCATGATTCACCCTAGCCTCAGCTGGCCTGGGTTATGGGGTTTGTTTGTGCATACCTGCTGTGTTCAGGGAAATCTTAATGGACCTAGGACCTTTCTCATGTGGGTCCAGTTGTGTTGCCACTGCTGTCACCTGGCCCCGATTCTTGTTTCTTAATGGATATAGCATGCTGTATTCGATGGAGCTGCCAAATGGTTTTCCCTTTCATTCTTTAGTATTTAAGAAACAGTTTACCCTTTCTCCCCTGTTACTTCACTTCTACTCATGCTCAAATAAAGGGATCTTTCCTGACTCAATATTGCTCAACAAGTGTCATGGGTGAATGGCTTCTCATCTCCTTCTTTGCCCAACTGTTTGGCACTTCATTTTCTCCTCCGATCTATAATTGCACAGCAGGCTGAAACCCATAGGTCCTGGTCAGTTCTCTAGTTTCTAGCCAGATTTTTCTTCAGATCAACTGAAGTCTCTTGTCCTGCTCCCTGGTTTTCAGGATCTCAGGTGGAATATGTGAAACTCTCATTTCTGGTATGCAGTTATTGCAGAATCTTTCCTTTGGCTGTCTTTAGAATTCTGCTTTGGCTATCCAGTTTGAATACGGATTTCATGACACTCTTCCGCAATGTTGTGAAAAGTTGGTCAATGAAGCTATGAAGAATGATAAGACTGAGGAGAAAACACAGGATCAACCAGGGATCATGACACTACAGGTACAAAGGTGCAACTATTAGAGCTGATTGGGAAGAGTCTCTAAATATCTGAATTTTGGGAGGATGGTTAAAAAAAATGAAGTATATTGTCTGAGTAGTCTCTGTTTCAGTATTAAGGGCTGAACTGTGGCTCTGACCTGACTGTACAATTATGAATTCCTCCCAGGCCCTGAAAATAGATCACCAGGTTTAGTTTTCATTGTTTACATTCTCTTCTTTGATTCCTCTCCCTTCTTTGATTCCTCTCCCTTCTTTTTCTTCTGTACTCTTAGTATAATTTAGGGAGAACTTAGTTCTAACTTTACACTATTTTGGATTTAATAGTTATTCAGGACTCTTTCCACTCTCTAGTTTCTTGTTTTTTTCTTTCATGAGCAAAAGAGGGAGAAAGAAGGAAAGGAAGAGAGAGCACCCCAAACAAGATCTTGCTATGAGTGACCCCCCAGCCACACCCAGCCCTGCATTGTGGGCACATACATGCCTGGAATACTCTGGAAGGTTTCCCAACATGCACCCGGAACCTTCCCATGTGTGTCAATCTTGTATAGGGTCATGTTTTAAAGCTGCACCACTGTCTGGCCTCCACGTTCTAGTTTGATTTGTACTTGTCCCCTGAGACACTCTTCTGTGGAACATGGTCCTTAAGTATGTTAATATGTGTACCTTTGAAAGTGTTCTATATTCAACATGTTTTGAAAATACTATATTAGACAAAGTTACAGAGTCTGTCTATCCAGGACTTCTCAGCATCTTTAAAATGCTCATGTATGTGGGCCAGCTGGTAGCATAGTGGCTGCATCACTAGACTCCCACACAGACAACCACAATTTGAGTCCTGGACCTGGTGGCTTGATACTCATGCCAGGCACATGTGCATGTGTGTTCAAGGTCCCAGGATCCTCCAGATGAAGAAGAAGGGATTATTGTATGGTCATCCCCCTGGGTGTTATTTCTCACTTTCCTTCACACTGTATCTGTCTCTCTTTCTCCCCCCCACCTGCAGTGACTGCACATGCCCTAAGGCAAAACAAAACAGAAAAACCAACAACAAAAAATCAAACAAACAAAAACAAACCTTAAAAAAAATGCCCTTGTGGGGAACCAGCAGTTAGTGTAATGGCTATGTCGCTGGACTCCCACGTAGTCGACCGCAGTTCGCGTCCAGGACCCGGTGGCTTAAAACTCACGCCGGGCGCGTGTGCGTGCGTGCCCAAGATCCTGAGAGGAGAATGGAGGAGAAGGGATTGCGGCGTGACCATCCCCCGTGGGAGGTGATTTCTCGCTTTCTGTCTCTATGTCTCTCTCTGTCTGTCTGGCGAACGCACGCGCCCTATAGTGATAACCTCTCCAAAAAAAAAAAAAAGAACAAAAAATGCCCTTGTGTATATGTCATGAACCAATGAGAGGAATCACCAAGCAGCATGTCCCTAACTTGCTGGGTCATGAAATCTACTGTTCTAAATGGTGTTCTCCAGGTCACTGCTTTGAGAAACAGTACTCTCTCTGTGTGCTCTGTACTTAAATGCCTCACTGTATTTACCACCCTCTGGTCATGAGAAAGCCTCTTGGAGAAAACTAATTTGTCCAGGCTCCCTGGTTAACATTTTATGTATTGACACAGAAAGACATTTAGCTCTTGAGCTTATGTTAAACTTATTATCTATATCCTTTGTTTTAAAATTATTGTTCAATTCAATGTCACGCAGTTTGATTCAGTTCCAAGGTCTCCTTGTAAATATAAATAAAGCAAGGACTCTGTTTCTTTTATTTGCTTACATTATTCCATCTGGTCTTCTGTATTTGCTTTGTTGATGCTAAATAATGTTTATGGCTAAAAACTTTGTTCCCCATAATTAGAATCATGCTTGTACATTTACACCACAGTGCTATACCCTGTGAGAACTTTACACCTACTGACTGATTTATTAAGCCATCCCCTTAAAATGTCAGAATTCAATTCCTGGCTCTGGTTATTCTAGCGTGATCTCTTGAGTTCCACATACAGTAAAAGAAACTGACACGTATATGTTTTATTATGTACATTAATAAGTGTAGACTTAATTCTGATTTCAAAAGTGTTACAGGGAGCTAAATGCGACATTTATAGAAATAGCATGTTATTTCTTTAATAAAGTTCTTGTGCTTACCAAAAAAAAAGCTAAAAAAATATTTGGGATTTAAAGTCATTCAAGAAAAATGTAGAACAATTTCAGTAAAACTGAAATAAGATTACTTTGCATTTCATTAAGGAGGCTCAAAGGACACTCAGGTGGTAAAATTCTTTTATGGCATTGAACTTTAAAAAAATTAAATAAGATAAATAAAATGGAAAATAAAAATTTTTTTGTAGCTCTTCTCCTTTGACCTCTTTGAAATGAGCAGCTCTGAAATGTGACCCATGTGATCATGCTAAAAATTTGTTTGATACTCATACTTCTAAATGAGGGATCTTTTTAAGAAGTTGCTTTTTATGCCATTAAAATGAATGAGGAATAAGAAAATATGTACAACTCAAAATTTTAAGCTGCCAAAATTACTGCCCAGTTTGTCTCCCATATTGAGTATTTATTTTATTAAGTTTATTTAGCCTAGGGTTATTTCCTAACATCGTTTAGTTAAATGTAGAAGTCCTGACTTTATTATGTACAGGTGGGAAATTATTTTCTTGGCCTGAGATGGAGCCGTAATTTCATCTCTTCAGAGGAATTGAAGAAATGTATCTATTCTCGTTAGATACTGGAGCTGTAGCAGCTGCCAACACCAACACACTTGGCAGAGAAACCGACTCTGGGTCCTCTGGACTGTGACTGAGCAGAGGCTTCAGCGATAAATTGGGAAGTCAAGGGAACACAGAAGGTATCAGCAGAGCTTCAATTAGAACATTCTAAGAGAAAAAAATATTAGTTTTTCTTTCCTCTATCAGCAGCTTACAACGACACACATTAATCACCTCAGAGTTCTGTGGGGCAGATGTCTGAGCACAGCAAGGCCTGGTCCTCTGCTCAGGGTCTCACAAGGCCCGAGAAAGATGTGGAGCCGCATTCTCACATGGAGGCCTGACTGGGGAAGAGTCCTCTTCCAAGTTCATGCAGGCCGTCGGCAGAATTGATGTTCTTGTGGTCTTCTCATAGTGGGCTCTGTTTCTACTGACTGTCAGCGAGCGCCAGCCCTCAGCATCCAGACGCTGTTCACAACTACTTGCCACATGGACTTTCCTCCATGGCCCCTTAACTTTTCAAATCCAGTAGGAAAAAGGGTCTGCTAGCCAAATGGAGTTTTATACAATGTAAAGTACTCCTGAGACTGCCATCCTGTCACTTTTGCTATATCCTATTGGTTAGAAGCAGGTCACAAGTCCTATCAGCACTCATAAGGAGGAGAATCATGCAGGGGAGAACACCAGGAGGCAAAAATCACGTCTGCTGCAACAAATGTTGTATTCTTACCTCGGAAGGAAGTGGTCAAACAAAAAAAAAGCTGAACTTCTTATGGGCCTAGGACAAACCAAGAGATGGCTGTGTGGTGGCTCAACAAGACAATCTATTAAATTAAGAGCCCTTCAAATCTATTAAATTTCAGAGGTCTTCAAAAAGTTCACAGAAAATGCATACTGCATGGGTTTCAAATTCTTTTGTATGAAAATAAAGATAAAAGGTCTCTATCTTAATAAAGAGATGGAAGATTTTTAAAAATTCGATTTAGTTTTCTTTTTTGAAACCAGATACATGATTACAAGTTCTATGTTTGTTACTTTGCATTCAGCCTTAACATGAAGGCTTAAGGTCAGATTCTGCTCTTTGAGCACTGTCAAAATCTTTGCGATGGGAACCAGCAGTTAGTGTAGTGGCTATGTCACTGGACTCCCATGTAGTCGACCGCGGTTTGTGTCCAGGACCTGGTGGCTTAAAACTCACACCAGGCACATGTGTGTGCGTGCCCAAGATCCCAAGAGGAGAATGGAGGAGAAGGGATTGTGGTGTGACCATACCCCCTGGGGGGTGATTTCTTACTTTCTGTCTCTCTGTCTCTGTCTGTCTGGCGAGAGCATGCGCCCTATAGCAAAAATATCTCCAAAAAAAAAAAAAATCTTTGCGATGAATGTGTGTCTCCCTTGAGTGTCATTCTCACCTTACCTTTGTTTGTTTGTTTCACTGACTATATCCTTGGATTATTCTAAAAATGCTCCCCTCCTCATCAATTCCTTTTTCACAATTTAAAAATATTTCTGCAACCAGCAGATGGCATAATGGTTATGTTGTTGGACTCCCACGTAGTCAACCATGGTTTGAGTCCTGGACCTGGTGGCTTAAAACTCATGCCAGGTACGTGTATGTTCATGCCCAAAATCTTGAGAGGAGAATTGAGGAGAAGGGATTGCAGGGTGGCCATTACCCCTGGGGAGGGGGGGTGATTTTTTTGTTTTCTTTCTCTTTCTCTCTGTCTCTCCAATGAGTATATGTGCCCTATAGCAAAATTCTCTCTCTCTCTAAAAAAAAAAATCTAATTATGACAGTACTTTCTATTTATCATTCAGCAAAAGTAATCTTTATATATTTACTTATTTTCATTTTTCTGTATAAATCAGCACCTCTAGCCTCTTTATCTTCAGCTGTCATTTATCTGTAACGTTCCTTTGTGAATGGTTTCCAGGTATTTCCTCATCAGCATACTAGATACTTAAGAATAACTACCACATTAAGGTAACATAAAGCCATTTGTGGTGCATGTCATATTTTTGGCAAAGAATTTGGAATCCTCTAGTATAACCAATGTTATGCTCCCACAATAAATATTTTAAAGAAGTTTGAACAGGTCCAGGTCAGCTGCTAAACTGTACCTTAGGTATTCGACTCTACATCTGCAGTGCATTTCACTAAATATTCAAACTCACTCAAATGATGACAGAGTTATTATGTTAATTTTTTTTAAAAAAAGCAAACCAGCTATTACAGAGAAGTTTATTCTTACCTAAATTTGCAAATAGTTCAAATAATATTTTTAAACATTGCTTAAAGTTTTTTGAGAGACTTTGCTATAGAATGCGTGTGCTTGCTGGAGAGATCAAGAGAGACAGAGAGAAAGAAAGTGATAAATACCCCCCCGGGGGGGATAGCTATGCCACAAACACTCCTCCCCCATCCTCCTCATGGAATTGTGGGCATGCAGGCACATGTGCCCAGCATGAGTTTCAAGCCAACAGTTCTGGGACTCCAACCGCAGCTACCATGTGGGAGTCTAGTACTTTAAGCACTATACCACCTGCTGGCCCCAATAACTTAAAATATTCAAAATCAGTGTGCTTGGGTCTGAGTACTGTTGCCTAACACAATACAGAGTTCCTCATTCAGTCTAAGGTGCCTCAGGAATGTGTTGTAAGAAAACATCACCTGGATATCTAATTTTTTTACTTTAAAAGTTTCTTCAAGGGGTCAGCAGGTGGTGTGGAGATTTAGGTGGCTGGATCCCATATAGCTAATCCTGTGGTTTGAATCTCAAACTTTGTGTTTTGAAAATTGTGCCAGGTTGGTGCCAGCAGGTGGTGTGGCTGTTAAAGGTACCAGATTCCCACATGGCCGAAAAGTCCCAGACCTGGTGACTTGCTTTCTTGCTTTCCTTTCCTCTCTCTCTCTCTGGTAAAATAAATAAAAATAATAATAATAATATCAAATGGGATTAAATAAATAATTCTTTAAAAACAACAGTGACAAAAAAATCATGCCAGATGTGCTTGTGTGTGTGTGTGTGTGTGTGTGTGTGTGTCTAAAATCTCAAGAGGATACTGAAGTAGGGATTGCTGTGTGGCCGTCTCATGGGGGGGGTGATTTCTCACCGTTCTCTCTCTGTCACTCTGTTTCTCTTTGGCAAGCACATGCACCTACCGCACAAACTTACAAAAAAATTTTAAAAAAAAGTTTCTTTGAGTAGACCAGGTACACAAGGCCAGTAACAAAATCCTTTAACTGGCTGCTTTGAATGTGACCCAAGGTCATTAGACATACCAAGAATGATTTTAGTACTTTATTTCAGTTACCAGATTACTATTGTTATAGGTTTAAGATTCACTTACATCTATGTCATATGAAGGCACTTCAAAAGTTCATGGAAAGGGACCAACAGACTGGTAATGGTTACATTGCTGGACTCCCACATAGGCAACTATGTTTCAAGTCCTGGACCCAACAGCTGAAATTCGCGTGGGGTGCGTTTTTCTTCTACATTATGGTTTCATATATTTAAATCTTTAAATATTTAATTAATTTGTGTTATATGGATAGAAATACAGAACTCTTGCTTTAAAAAAACCCTTTCAGATATAGATTTTCTTAATATTGGAAACAGCAGTTGGCATAATGGCTATGTCGCTGGATTCCTATGTAGTAGACCTCAGTTTGAGTCCCGGACCTGGTGGCTTAAACTCATGCTGGGTGCGTGTGCGTGTGTGCCCAAGATCCCAAGAGGAGAATGGAGGAGAAGGGATTGCAACCGTGGCCATCCCCCTGGGGGGTGATTTCTCGCTTTCTGTCTTTCTGTTTCTGTCTGTCTTTCTGGCAAGCGCATATGCCCTATAGCAAAAACCTCTCCAAAAAAATAAAAATAAAAAAATAAAAATAAAAATAAAATAGATTTTCTCAATACTATTTATTAAAAAAACCCCATCTTATCCCTACATATTTGAAATGCTGTCCTTATAATATACAAAATATCTATGAATAGTTACATACTTTCAACATTCAACCATGTTGTAGCATATATCAGTATTTTGTTTCTTCTCATTACCTAATAATATTCCATTGTGTGGATATATCACAGTTAATTTATTCATCAATTGAAGGGCATTTGGGTTGTTTCAGTCTTCTGTTTATTATGAATAATACTGCTATGAATATTCATGTATAAGTTTTTGGGAGGACACAATTTTCATTTTTCTTAGGAATTTTCCTAAGATTAGAATGGCTAGGTCATTTGGTAATTCTTACATCTAGTCTTTTGAGAACATGCCAGACTGTCATCCAAAGTGATTGCATCATTTTGCATTTTTACCAACTGTGTATGAAGGGACTGACTTCTGACTTCTCCACACCCTTATCCAACACTTTTTTTAAAATAGATTTTTGCTATAGGGTGTGTGAGCTTGCCAGAGAGACAGAGAGACAGAATGTGAGAAATCAGCCCTAAGGGGGTATGGTCACTCTGCAATCCCTTCTCCTCCATTTTCCTCTTGGGATTTTGGGAATGCACAGACATATCCAGCATGAGTTTTAGGTTCCCTGGTTGAACCGTGGTCAACTACGTGGGAGCCTAGCGATGTAACCATTATGTCATCTGCTGCTCTTTCTCTCTAACTTTTTTTCAATACTCATCTTAGTAGTTGTGAAGTGGGATCTTATTTATTTATTTATTTATTTTGGAGAGTTTTTTTTTTTTTTTTTTGTTTTAGGGCGTTTGGGCTCGCCAGCAAACAGAGAGAGACAGAAAGCAAGAAATCACTCCCCAGGGGCGATGGCCATGCTGCAATCCCTTCTCCTCCATTCTCCTCTCAGGATCTTGGGCACGCATGCACATGCGCCAGGCATGAGTTTTAAGCTACCGGGTCTGGGACAGGAACCATGGTCGACTACATGGGAGTCCAGCGACACAGCCATTATGCTAACTGCTGGACCCAAGTGGGATCTTATTAAAGGGTTATTTGATTTAAATTTCCCTGGTAGCTAAAGATGTTGAATGTCTTTTCATGTACTTAGTGACCATTTGTTTATCTTCGTTGGAGAAATATACATTCAGATTCTTTGCCCACTTATTAAGTGGATTAATTTCATTTTTATTATTGAGTTGTTCTTTATGCCTTCTAGTCCCTTATTTAGCTATCTACCACTTGCTCATCAGACACATAATTTGCAAAAGTTTTCTTCAGTACTATGGATTGTCTTTTCTCTTTTTTTGATTGTGTTCTTTAAAAAACAGGGCCAGCCATTGCTGCAGTAGAGTGCGCTGCTCAAGTGAAGTTGGCTCCACGTAGAAAAATTGCATTTTCCGGTCAACCAATATACCCTGAGCACACTTGCCTGTGATTCTGGCCAACTGAGAAGGCTGGCAGGAAGCATGGCATAGACCCTATTGAGGTTGCTCATCTTTCTCTTTTTCCCTCTCAGTCTCAGAAAAGATATAGATACAACTGTTTATAAAGTTTTACTTCTTAATGTCTTATTTAGACACTTTTTCATTGTTGCTTGTGATTTTGGTGTAATATCCAAAAAAACCATTGTCTAATCCAAAGTCATAAAATATATACCTGCCAGTTGTTTTTTAGCATGTGTGACTTCTTGTTTTGGTATTAAATTTTTGAGTCATGCCTTGTTTATTCATAATTTTTAAAAAGAACTATTTATTTAACTTTAGTTATTATTATTTTTTAATTTGACCAGTACGGGACAAAGAGAGAAAGTGAGAAAGCAAGCCACCAAGTCCAGAACTTGAACCATGGTCGGCCATGTGGAAGTCCAGTGCCTTAACCAAAAAGCCACCTGCCAGTCCCTTATTGAAGAATTTTCAACATATTTCATTCATATGAAATACCTGTGAGGTTGTTCTCTCAGTCTTACCTTTTCTGGTATTCTGCAGTATTGAATACAGTTCATGGATATTCTTAAAACTCTGAATATCTTCTTGTAAGAAAAATATAATTTCTGGGCCTCTCAGAGAAATTTTACCTATAATTAGTAGGACAGTGTGATTTTGATATGTATGGATGTCTCTACTCAACAATTCCCTCACTTAAAATTACACTATGTGGTAGCTACTCTTCAGAATCATGGTTTAGGGGGACCAGCAGTTAGTGTAATGGCTATGTCTCTGGATTTCCATGTAGCTGACTGCGGTTTGAGTCCCAGACCTGGTGGCTTAAACTCATGCCAGGTGTGTGTGTGTGCGTGCCCAAGATCCCGAGAGGAGAATGGAGGCGAAGGGATTGTGGCGTGGCCATCCCCCCTGGGGGGTGATTTCTCGCTTTCTGTCTCTGTATCTCTGTCTCTCTCTGTCTGGCGAGCGCACGTGCCCTATAGCAAAAACCTCTCCAAAAAAAAAAAAGGAGAATCATGGTTTAGTACTGTGACTACTTCCATTTCTTAAAGTTTGACTTTTATTTGCTGTATTTATTATTGTTTTGTTTTGCAAAAGAAGAAAGAGTAGAAAGACTCTTAATATATCTTCTGTTTCAACAACTTAAAAAATGATTAAGAGCCTGACAGGGTTTAGACAAGAGTTATCACAGTTAAAAAAGTAAGTTAATATTTTGGGACCAGCAGTTGGTGTAATGACTATGTTGCTGGACTTCCATGTGATCTACTGTGGTTCAAGTCCCGGAACCGGTGGCTTAAACTCACACCAGGTGTGTGTGCATGTGTGCCCAAGACCCTGAGAGGAGAATGGAGGATAAGGGATTGTGGCGTGGCCACTCCCTGGGGGGGGGGGTGATTTCTTGCTTTCTGTCTGTCTCACTCTGTCTTTTGGGCAAGCTCATGTGCCCTATAGCAAAAACCTTTCCCCCCCAAAAAGAAGTAAGTTAATATTTGTTGAATATATACTGTATGGTGAGCATTATCCTAGTTACCCTGAGGTTGGTATTAATATATACATTTTTACAAATGAGTAAACTGAGGTGATGACTGGAATGGATAGTACAGAAAAGCACTGGAAAAAAGTCCAAGACTGAAAATGCTCTGTATATGAAGTAGAATGGAGATTTCTGGAGAAGTAGGAGGAAATGAAGATGAAAAACAAGGTTGGAGGAGCTTGGACAAAGAGAGGCCAGTGTACAGAGCAGAAATACATGAAGACTCCTAGAAAGGGACATGGGTGGGGTGGAAATTTAAGAAGAGGAAGAGATGCTCAAAGACCACTTTGGGAAGAAATTTTGTCATCTGTTGTGTTGCACAATTCATGCTTCATTGTGTCTTCAAGAATTGTTCAGTAAAATCATTAACCTTTGTGACTCTTTAAAGAAAAAGATTGTTCTGTATGTAATTTTTAATTTTTAAAAAATTTGCTGAAATTTTTAATTTACACATAATTATTTTATATTTTTATGAGATATAGTATGATTTTAAAAGCATGAATACAGTGTGTAGGAGTCAAATTAAAGATATAAGCACAGCCCCCAACATACAATGCCTCACTCTGTTGGACTTAAAAACTTTTTTTTCCATGGGGTGCATGTGCTTGTCAGAGAAGAAAGACCGAGAGAGAGAGAGAGAGATTAAGAGAGAGAGAGAGAGAGAGAAGTCATCCCCCTGGAGGGATGGCCACACCACAATCCCTTCTCTTCCATTCTCCTCTCAGGATTTTGGGCATGAAGGCACAGGTGCCCAGTGATTTTCAAGCTATGAGATCTACAACTTGAACCATGGGTGGCCATGTGGGAGCTCAGCACATCGACCACCACAGCAAATGCTGCCCCCTGTACTTTTTGAATATATCTGTTTTTCAGATTTAACACTGGGATAAGACCGCCATTGAGTGGCCCAATTTTTAAAATTCTGGGTTATTATTAATACTTATCTTTAAAAAAACATAGTGTTTTTGTATCTCCCAGAGGCTCTGTGATTTCTTTAGGGTGAGAGAAAGTCTTTAATATACCTCCCACAATGCTTAGCTTTTGATATGACATTCCTTAAAATATTAAGTGTCAATATTTAAAATAACATTAAGAAAGGCCAAAAGTTTACTTAGTACAGATTTAAGCCTTTTAATAAATTCAAGAGAAACCCATAATTTAACACAGTATTGAGTTGTAAAAATAAAAGTTTAAAATTCTACACATTAAAAAATAATCTTCTAATTAATATTTTAGCATGGCTTTTAAGTGACTATTTTTCTGACAAAGTAATACATTCATTGCAGAAAAATCTGAATATAAAAATGTATAAAGAAGAAAATTAAAATCACCCATAATCTTGACACCTGGTAAATATGTTGTAGCATATCGTTTCATATGTGTATGTGTATTTTATGTATATATGCATACTCTTTTAACAAATCTATTTTTACAGTTACACATTAAAAAATATTTTAAAGGGACCAGCAGTTAGCGTAATGGCTATGTCACTGGGCTCCCACGTAGTTGACTGCGGCTCAAGTCCTGGACCTGGTGGCTTAAACTCACACCAGGCGCATGTGCGTGCATGCCCAAGATCCCAAGAGGAGAATGGAGGAGAAGGGATTGCGGCGTGGCCATCCCCCCTGGGGGGTGATTTCTTGCTTTCTGTCTCTCTGTCTCTCTCTGTCTGTCTGGCGAACGTATGCATCCTTTAGTAAAAACCTCTCCAAAAAAAAATTTTAAAGGCATGACTTTGAGACTTTTTATAGCTATATATATATATATTTTTTAAATTATAGATAATCCGGAGGACAGCAGGTGGCGTGGTGGTTAAGGTGCTGGACACTCCCACATGGGTGACAACTGTTGGAGTCCCAGACCTGGTGGCTTACTTTCTCACTTTGCCTCTCTCTCTCTCTCTGTGTCTCTCTCTGGTCATATTAATATAAATGAATGAATAAATAACATTAAATTTAAAAAATTAGATAATCCATTTTGTAGATAATCTATATTTTATTTAATCATCCTATATTATATAAATAAGGATAGGAGTCATATCTCTGAATATGCATATTTCTCTGTGGCTCAATTTATTTCATTAGGATAACTTAGAATGATAGTTACTGTAAAAAATATAAACACTTTTTTAATAACTGAATTTTTCTGTAAAGAGTAATAAGTTCACATTTAAAAAATCAGAGTACAAAAAGAGAGAATAAAGATTTTTTTCACATTAAGATTTTTTTTCACATTTTTCAACCCTTTGCCTCCTTCGTCCTTATTAGAAACAAACTCAGTTACTGCATTTGTACACATATAAAGTTTACACCTATCTCTTCTCTGTTCTTTTACAAAAATGTGTTATGCTGCATGCTGTGATTACACATTGCCAATTTCCAGTATATCCTCGAGTATATTTTTTATCAGCACATGCAAATATACCACATTTTAAAAATGATAGCTATGGTATTCCATTTTATGTATCACAATTTTTTAAAAAATGCAAGAGAGTGCATGCACTTGCCAGAGAGAGACAGAGAAATGAAGGGGGGGTGTGATAGGGAGAGGAAGAAAGCACCTCCAATAGGGTGCAGTTGCACTGTAATCCTCTCTTCGGGGGGGTGTGATAGGGAGAGGAAGAAAGCACTTGCAATAGAGTGCAGTTGCACTGTAATCCTCTCTTACATTTCTGCTTCCTTTCAGTATTTCGTGCTCCACACATACACACATCTGGCTTTTACTTTTTTTTTTTTGAGAAATTTTGCCTTAGAGTACATGTGCTTGTTGTAAAGAGACAGACATGGATAGTGAGAGGGAAAGTGAGAAATCGTCCCTCAGCAACCATGCCATAAGTCCTTCTCCTCCATTCTCCTCCGGGGATCTTGGGTGTGAGCACACACACACACACACACCCAGCATGATTTTGAAGCTGCCAAGTCCAAGACTTGAACCGCAGTCAGCCATGTGGGAGTCTAGTAACAGAACTGCTATGTCATCTGCTGGTCCCACCTGACTTTCTTTTTTAAGCCTCAGGGACTGGATTCAAACCACACTTGGTCATATGGATTCTAGCTCCCTTAACCACTAGGCTACATGGTCATCCCACATATGCTACAATTTGTTTTACCCATTTCCTTCTGTATGAATAACCTTCCTTCTCACTGGTGTTTTTGCTATCACCAAGACACTACAATAAATAGTCTTCTTCATATATATATATATTGGTGACTATGTGCTAATATGTGATGACGTTCATTGGCATGATTTGAGATACAGACATATGCACCGATATCCACATCAACATCTTAACCTCCTTTCTCTCTATGCTCAGGAAGTATAAAGGTTGTTTGTCATTTCTTAGCTTCCTACTACCCATTCCCACTTCACAGAGCACTTGGTCTTCTTTGGGGAAATTATTTGGCCATGTGCTGTGTAGCCTTAATGTCGTTATATATTCACGTTTCTGCCCTTATATAACAGGATTCAAACACATCTCTGGGGGTTCTCCTACCAGTTTCTCCCTGTAACTGCTGGGTTCTATCATGGGAAGCCATATGACCTCAACTTGACTGCTTAGACTGATGACTGACACTTATGAATTGTGAGCTGTGGATGCTAGAAGTGAAGAGCCGTGCTTGGAGTCCCTCAGCTTTCTCAAGTGAAGCCTGGGTAGGACTGACAATTAGTGTTGCCGATAGCCTGTCATCTGCCTCAGCCAGGTCGTTCAGGGCTTTCTGCAGTCTCCGATGCCCTTCCTTTGAAACCTTCTTTGCTTTTCTCGAGTTAGGCAGAATTGGCTTCTATTGCAACCACATAAACCGAGTGGATATAAAGAGGATTCCTCCATTCATTACTAGTTTATGAGGGGAATTCAAAAGTGCTGTGGAAAATTAGAATTAAACTACAAGTTTGTTTTGGCAAAAAAAAAATTTGAAATCCAAGCATATTTATTTATTTATTTATTTATTTATTTATTTATTTGGAGAGGTTTTTCACT
>NW_006160168.1:3267097-3287790 GCF_000334495.1 Tupaia belangeri chinensis | reverse complement strand
TCACCCCCCAAGGGGGATGGCCACGCCGCAATCCCTTCTCCTCCATTCTCCTCTCGGGATCTTGGGCACGCAGTCACACGCACCGGGTGTGAGTTTTAAGCCACCGGGTCCGGGACGTGAACCGCGGTCGACTGTGTGGGAGTCCAGCGACATAGCCATTACACTAACTGCTGGTTCCCTATTTTTAAAAATAATATGTACTTTTATGAACTTTTGGAAGACTGTGCCCTTACATTTTTCCTTTCTGTTATTTATGTGTCCTATTTCTTCTTTTTCTTCTTTTTTTAATTACTAAAGGGTGCCAGAGAGAGAATCCTCCAACAAAATGTGGCCATGTTGCAATCCTTTATCCTCTGTTTTTCCATCCTTTCAGGATTTTGAGCATGTGCACACACATGCTTGGTATGTTTTTCTTGTTTTTTTGTTTGTTTTTGAGAGGTTTTTTGTTTTTTCACTATAGGGTGCGTGCACTAGTCAGACAGACAGAGAGAGACAGAGAGAAAGAAAGCGAGAAATCACCCCCCGGGGGGATGGCCATGCTGCAATCCTTTCTCCTCCATCCTCCTCTTGGGATCTTGGGCATGCACACACATGTGCCTGGAGTGAGTTTTAAGCCACCAGGTCTGGGATGCAAACCGTGGTTGACTACGTGGGAGTCCAGCGACATAGCCATTATGCTGGTCCCCTTGGTATGTTTTTCAAGTCGTTGGAACCACAGTTGGCCCTGTGGGATCTGGCTCCTAATGCACTGCACTTATCTGCTGCAGTAGGGACCAGCCCTTATTATGCTTTAAAACATTCTCAACAATTTGTAGCAAGGTTGAACTAATAGATGCTTATATTTTTTCCTAAGTGAAATATTAGCACAGTTACTTTTTTTTTTTTAAGAGAGATTTTTGCTATAGGAAGTGTGTGCCCACCAGAGAGAGAGAGAGACAGAAAATGAGAAATCACCCCCACTGGGGCTGGTCAAGCTACAGTCCCTTTACCAGATTCCTCTTGGGATTTTGGGGATGCAAGCACATGCGCCTGGCATGAGTTTCAAGCTGCTGGGTCTGGGATTTGAACAGTGGTCTGTCATATGGGAGTCCAGCAACATAATCATTACACCATTTGCTGGTCCCTCATACTTTTTATGTCACTCTGAAAATGATCAGCCTCATGGCCCTGTTCCCTCTCTGATGGGTGAAATTCTGTGCATATCCTGGGCCTCTGCTTACATATACTCGGTGGTTCTCAGGCTATGTATGATATTATTAGTTGTATCACCCTCTGACCAGGGGCTGCCTTTATAGCCAGATTGAACTCATCTAAATAAAGGATGTTCATTAAGTGCTTCCAGAATTTCCTGGAAGAAGTTCTTTTCTTACAGTGCTGATTCTGTTTTTCTTGTTGAAGAGAGGGGAGATCTTGGGGAAGGTCTTACATTAACCTGGCTCAATTTACTATATATCTATCAGTTGTTTCTCAACCTTTCTGTAATGCAAACAGTTCTCTTTCCTAGGTTCCAACCCAAATGTAGGGTTCTTCCTCATTTTATAGATTTATCATTTCGACAGCTATCTAGGATGTCTAAGAGTTTTAAAGTGATAAGTAGAAAGTGAATTTTATTTTCTACATATTAAAGAGAAGGAGATAGCATCGAAAAATGAGGTAATTTGTGTTGGTTCCATTTTGAGCATTGTCAAAGCTAGGAATGGAAGTGGTTCCTTTTCATGTGCCATTTGCTCTATCATGTTTCTTGTATAAGTCTATCTAGAGGCAAGAATGGATTGTTAACAACCATTTTTCAATCTTAGATTTTCTTTTTAAAAAATAATGCTTATGACAGATTTTTCACTATATGTACAATGTCATATATAATCACTTCCAGGGGGAAAGTATTTTCTATATTATGAAAAAAGCTCTGAGAGTCAACTCTTCCGTAGAAAACAACAGCAAATGGACATTACTGTTCTGAATCTCCTTTTGCAGGAGAAAGTTCTTATGCACACATTATTCTCATTCCAAATTCTGACTTCCAACACTTTGCAATTCCTAAATTTGTAATGAGAAAATAATAATGAAAAACATTTTACATGGCTTTAGATTTAGTGAAGCATTTTCATAAACGATTTCACTGGATCCTTCCAACTATACCACATGAAAAGTGTTCAGCCCAGTTTGATAGATAAGGAAGTGGCCAAAGGAAAGTTAACACACATGAGCACACATCAACAAATGATCATACTTGGGCTTAAACTCAGGCCAGAATTGCCCTGGTTTCCTGACACCATGCTGTCTTTGCCGTTGCATTTTGTTTCATTTTGATTATCCTGTATTTGGAGGTAGTATCAATTTTATATTTGAGGTTGTTTGATGATTGAGAAAGCGGAAAGGTCATAAATGGTTTGAGAGAAATGAGAGGGTTAATTACTTTCTCGTATTCGTGTGCAATTCTAGGAAGACTGTAGCCACTTTTTTAGTCTTTTTTTCAGTCTGATCTCAAATGCTTTTTTAAGGGAACAGGACAAGGATTTCTGTTCCCACAGGTGGCATTGCTCACTTTTCTCCCTCTCTCTACCCTTTCATTCTACCCACCAACACAGACGTGCATACAACATTGCCCTGACTTTTACTCCTTGTTGTTCTTTTTAGGTATGAGGCTGTTGTCTGGTTCCCCTTCTTTCTAAGTCCTATAAACTGAACTTGGTCCCTAGTATAGTCTCTTGCACACAGAGGGTGCTTAAAAAGATATCTAGCCTTGGGACCAGCGAGTGGCATGGTCAAGGCATTGGACTCCCACATGACTGATCACAGTTCAAGTCCTGGACTCGGTGGCTTGCTTTCTCACTTTCTCTGTCTCCGTCTCTCTCTGATGAGTGCACATGCCCTAGAGAAAATTAATAAATAATAACAACAATAAAAAAATAAATAATTAAAAATATATTTATTTAGGCTTTTGCAAGGCACATATTAAATAACTGTTGACTGAATAAAACTTATTTTATTTTGACCTATATAAATACAGATCTCATTATGACAGAAGCACAAAAATCTATTCAGCTGGGTTTTATCTGATTCTTATTTCACTGTGTGTGTGTGTGTGTGTGTGTGTGTGTGTTTGTTTTCCCCTAATTCTGAGAAACAGAATCTAATACACTTGATCTTCTGTATGCTTAAATGTAACAATCAAAATATTTATTTGCATATTTATTTATGACATACTTGAATTTTACTTAGCCCAAGTTTAGTAATAGAAAAAACAATAGATCAGGTCACAGAAACAATTTAAAACTATGCCGAATTGGACAGAGATTTAACTAGTTACATCATGATTATGATAACAATATTAACTATATGCACTGGGAAAAATTCGGCTGATAAATTATTGGTACTTATTTACAAAGCTAGTTTCTGAAATTCAAAGGTTTTAAAACTAATGCTAAGGGAACCAGCAGTTAGTGTAATGGCTATGTCGCTGGATTCCCACGTAGTCGACCACAGTTCGTGTCCCGGACCTGGTGGCTTAAAACTCACGCCGGGTGCGTGTGCGTGTGTGCCCAAGATCCCAAGAGGAGAATGGAGGAGAAGGGATTGCGGCGTGACCATCCCCTCTGGGGGGTGATTTCTCGCTTTCTGTCTCTGTGTCTCTCTCTGTCTGTCTGGCAAGCTCACGTGCCCTATAGCAGAAAAAAATCTCTCCAAAAAAAAACACCAAACAAACAAACAAACAACAACAACAACAAAAACTAATGCTATATGCAAAACCCTTCCCAAAATACAAAACTAACAAGTTATACTCTAGCATCAAAATTATACTTATATTATGCTAACATGATAGAAAAGTTAGGCACTAGAACATTTCAGGATGTAAAAGGATGATAGATACCCTTTAAAAGATTTCAGTTTTTAATATTAGCTATATCATTTCTAATTAATAGTGGAAACATATTGTTAAATTTTTCATTAGTGCAAAGGTAAGAGTGTTTCCTTACTAATAATAATAAATGGTAGCATTTAGCATGTAAATGGTGCAAGCTCTTAAATTACCTTTACTATGGAATGCAGCTGAGGAGAATTTAATGCATTTTTTACATGGTGTAATTTTATCTTGCTCATACAATGTGAGATGTGTAATAATGATATTCTAATATTAATATAAGTACAAAATATACATATTGATGAATAATGGCCATGTTTTTCAGACCTCCTTGCCAAGTCATATTAAAATGACAAATAATTGCAATTGCTTTACAGAGAAATGGTGCAGGATCTGTAGTCAAAAGCACATTAGGGACCGGCTGTGTCCATTTGTTATCCTTTGTCAGGAAAACATGGCTCCTAATGAAAGCGAATGAAGGAACACTGATTGAGGACGGTGACACTAAACCTTTTTCTCGGCAAGAGTCATGACATGGGTATTAATAAGAGGATTGAAAGGTGAAAGCAAACTTTCAGTTCTTAACATCGCTGTGTAATCTGGATTTGCTTTTTGTTTGATTTTATTCTTTTTATAAACCTGATGATTTTGAGGGCTGGAGGGAGCGTAGCTTCAGGGGGAGGAAAGCACAGGATAAACTCCAGTGGGGACATCCCAAAGACATTGCAGGGTCAGCGTGTTCAGGACGCCTTCCCTAGATAACCTGCAACTATGTTCTTTAAAATCTGAACAGCTTGCAAATCAGAATCTGAGTACCTCTTTAAAAAGAAAAAAGTTTTGCTATTTCTTCTTTGCACCTGTTAAACATTCTTTTTCCTCTTAATTGCCTTATCTTCTTGAAAATTATGGTGTCTCTATACAAAATATTGCTGTAAGAAGAGTTTGGGGCCAGGAAAATGAGTAGCCTGTTAAAGGAAAACAAGAAAACAGAGTTCTGATTTAGGGATTCCTTGGCACAATTTTCAGGAATTTTGATGATTTTGTTATAAACCCAAGCATATACAGTTTCATTGCATTTTACACCTGCTGATTTCTATTGCAGCAATATTTAAGGCGAGCAGTTCCTGACTGAGATAGTGTAAATGTGCATGTACATTTCCATGAACATAAAGAAAAACTACCTTGTAGCTTCTAGCAATTTATCAGTATCTATCTATGGCACCTCATGTTCCAGGCACTGTACTAGGTATTGGGATAACCTTTGCTCACAATCTAGTGGGGAGAAAGAAGCAAGCAAATACCAACTATCAATAATTGAGCACATTGCATTATCAGATGCCTTGTAGCTAGGTTTCACAGAGACGATCTCATTTAATACCCATAACCCCCCTCCAATATAGACACTATTATTATCGCCACTTTATAGAAAGGAACTCTGAGACATAGCAGGGTTTAGTGAGTTTATAGCTGCATGACCAAGATCATACAGCTACAAGTACTGAAGCCAGGTTATGAACCTAGAAGGATTTAAGAGTCTACTCTTAACTATGATATTTTGTTACAACATACAGCACAGTTGTGGTGTAAGCATGTGGTGGGGCAACAGGGGTGCAAAAGAGGTGGTGTCTAATTGTCTGTGGTGTGGGGTCAGAGCTGGAGAGGAGGCTGTAGAAGAGGAAAGAGATAGTCAGCCAAGGAAAACCTCCGCGGGTTCGGCGTACCAAAGTACTTACGATGTTAAACACCATTGGAAACTCCAACAGAGCCTGGCACATCTGTTCTTCCCCACTCCCCTCCCATATTTGATTTTGCTTGTCTTCATATTGTTCTTTTCTTCTTTCCACGAGTTTAACCATAAGTTTAAGAAGTGGGCAAGTAAAATTGGTTGTAGGGGAAATAGAGTAAGAGAGCTGATGAGGCAGTAGAAATTCATAGGTTTTACTCTAAATTAAGTGTTTATCTTTCATATCTCCCCAGGTTAGTGAAGACGCTTCTTAAAGTAGAAGAAATCATGGCCTATGGAAGAAAAAAATGTAATCCATTATCACAATAATGTGAATAACTGAAATTGAACCATTCTTGAACTATTCAACTTAACGTTCTTTATACTTATTGACTGTGTGTAGGTGTCTGTGTGTGTGTATGTCTGTGTGTACATTAAAACTTCACTTATCCTAGTTCAGCTATCTGACAAACTCACCTGTCTCTGACATAGCAAAAGACTCACTTTATGAGTGAGCCAAAACCTCTGATACCCTAAATGATTTTATTCATTCAATAAATACATGACTCTCATATGCTCATCCACGATTGCGATCAAGACTAACATAATCTGACTCAGAATTGTCGTACTGAATCTATTGTACTTTCTTTTTTAAGAATTACTTTATTTAACTTTATTTATTTATTTTAATTTGACCAGAGAGGGACAGAGAGAGAGAGAGAGAGGGAAAGTGAGAAAGCAAGTTGCCAAGTCCAGGACTCAAATTTGGTCAGCCATGTGGCAGTCTGGCGCCTTAACCAACATGCCACCACCTGGTACCCAGCTACTATACTTCCCTAGTGGAGGAACTCCTTATGTTCTCACCTAGGGCAACTCTCTCTTATTTCCTGGACAACTTTTTTTCCTTTTTTTTTTGGAGAGGTTTTCTCTCTAGGGCACGTGTGCTCGCCAGACAGACAGAGAGAGACATAGAAACAGAAAGCAAGAAATCACTCCCCAGGGCGGATGGCCATGCCGCAATCCCTTCTCCATTCTCCTCTCGGGATCTTGGGCACACATGTGCCTGGCATGAGTTCTAAGCCACCGGGTCCGGGATGCAAACTGTGGTCGACTACGTGGGAGTCCAGCGACATAGCCATTACGCTAACTGCTGGTTCCCCCTGGACAACTTTCTATTGGGTCATTGGAATAGTCATGATGCATTTTTGTGCAGAAAAATGACAAACCAATATTATAAGTGGTAGGTTTTAAGAATGGGAGAGTTGGAATGGAAAAAGTAAGAGATAGGTACAGAAATACTAATAAAATAGAAAACTAAGAAAGAAATAACTGACTAAGAAATTTAAAAAAATTTACTAAAATATAGTAGCCCTCTATAGCTGATAGGCCTCAAGTATATGGAATATAGAATGTTACGACAATGGAGACTCCTAATAAAACTCAAGTAATACAAGATGATATGATTACTTTAGTCAAATTTAGTAAAAGTTTCTTCAAATTTGTATATATAAAATTATAGATCATTTTTAAAGCTGTTTGAAGCTGTTTGACCATAATTTATTTACAATAAAGACATCCATTCGTAAGAATTGTAGTGTGACTGGGACCAGCAGATGTCATAATGGTTATATTGCTGGACTCTCAACTGTAGTTGACTACAGTTCGATACCTGGATCCAATGGCTTAAAACTCATGCCAGGTGCATGTGAGTACATGCCCAAAATCCTGATAGGAGAATGGAGGACAATGGATTGTGGTGTGACCATCCCTGTTGGGGGGGTGAGATTTCTCACTTTCTAGCTCTCTGTCTCTCCAGTGAGGTGCCCTATAGCAAAAGAAAAAAAAAATCACAGTGTAACTAAGATGCAACTGTTTTTTACATAGTAAGAAAGATGCAGTGGGCATTTGTTCTTGCTATTTCTGGCAAAAGACCTGATATAATGGGTTGTTGGAATGTCATGACATTTTTCTCTCTTTCCATGTAGAAATGCATCATGACTTTTCTGACGACCTAATATTTGGGGAGTTGCCTTCCTTCCACATTAGAGTTTGGTTGAGGCTATCCCTCTAGTCTAGGGTGGAGCGTGTGACCCAGACCTCAGCCAATCAAGGCATCACATTTTCTCAACCACTGTGTTATGTTCAAAGATTCATATAGTTAATCTAATTAGGAGTAAATCTCAGAATTATCACTGGGACTGCTAAGAAAAGGGCTGCATCTATTTCTTTCTGGATGCCAAGCTGGAAAACTATAGCTCCAGAAGCTGTTGGCTGCCATCTTGTGACCAGAAAGGGAGAGCCACTTGGAGAATAAGGTCCTCATGGAAAAGGGAGGCTGAGAAAGAATGAGAAAAAACAAATCTTGGATAAAGTTGTCTAGCTTTGTGAGCAAATGTATTCCCATTTTGGTTAAACAGTATGCCATTAAAAAAAATTACTGTGGACAATCAATTCAATAGATGACATATAAATTATGAAAATGAAAAAGAATGACAGTCTTGGGACCAGCAGTTAGCGTAATGGCTATGTCACTGGACTCCCATGTAGTCGACTGCAGTTCGAGTCCCAGACCCAGTGGCTTAAACTCACGACAGGCACATGTGCGTGCGTGCCCAAGATCCTGAGAGGAGAATACAGGAGAAGGGATTGCAGCGTGGCCATCCCCGCTGGGGGGTGATTTCTCACTTTCTCTTTGTCTCTCTCTGTCTGTCTGGCGAAATGAAGGAAACAAAACGAATTCCCCTGAATGGGGTAAAGGCTGAGTGTGTGGCATGAGAGTGAAGACCATTATGGAGCTTTAAAAGAATGAATTAAAGCCGTACCACATGACTTGGAAGAATTTCCAAGAAGTATTTTAGAGTGAAAATCGAGATATAGAGAAGCTAAGCACCATGACCTCATGAAAAAAAAAAAAAAAAGACAAATCTCCAACATGTGGCTATGCATAACTATGTAAGATTATACGAGTAGAGAGAAAAATATGAATAGTATTAGATCTTTAAGGTGGATATTTTTGGGGGAGGTTTGAGGACAATGAAGAGGGAAGCATAAGGAAGAAGAGAAACAAGCCAAAACAAAAAAGCAACATTGATACTTTAAGGAAGCATGTTTTAGCTGATACATGTACATTTATGTAAAATTATGTATATATGGAATATATGCCTGCACAAGGATAGTTTAAAGAGTTCATGGAAAAATTGAGTTACAGCACAAGTTTATTTTGGTGCAAAACGTGTCTGAAATTCATGTAGTTTTTTCATGATACACATTTCTATGGATTTTTTTGAAGATCCCCTAATGAAGTATTCTAAGTATGTATAAAGAAATTAAACACAAAATGGTATTTTAAGTAGTTTGACTGTCATATACCAGTAAAAAAAAGAGTGATAGCTGATTGAGTCTTAAAGCATTGTGTGTTCATTTTGCTATGACAAATCTGTCAGACCAGCTGTCCAACACTGGAGTGTAGCCCAAGGCCTATACTTCTAGACCACGAGGTTCAGCTTCTTCTTTTTAAGAAATTATTTATTTAATTTAATTTATTAATTATTATTTAAATTTGCAGGAGGGCATGTGTGCTCACCAGAGAGAGACAGAAAATGTGAGAACTAGCCACTAAATTCAGGACTAAAAGTCGGCCATGTGGGAGTCCAGCATCTTAACCACCATGCCACCTTGGCTCTCTTGGGGGGGGTAGTTTTACGTATGTTAATCACATGGTAACTCTAAGGATGCGAAACAGAGGAGGGTAGAGACACACTTGGACAGCTGTTCTCACATTGCTGATGATCAGGCCCCTGGTTATGGGCTTGATCACTGAGGAGTCGAGTCTGGTCTGATCCATTTCTAGCTACATTTCCAATATCCACCCAGTCATTATATTATTATACATTCTATTAGGTTTATTATGTTATACTCTCACCTGCTCTACTTATATCACACTGTAATATTGTATTTACTCTATTCCTATTATGTTGTTTTGTGTTATATTTTTATCGTATTGTGTGTTTTTTTGGGTGGAACTTGATTCTTAATATTTTAAATTGCCCAATTTACTTTTTTTTTTTTTTAAGGTTTTTGCTATAGGTTGCTTGAGCTCTCCAGAGAGAAAGAGAAGGAAAAGAGAACTTGTCTTCCAAATGGGAAATGGCCACACCACAATCCCTTCTTCTCTAGTCTTCTCTTCAGATTTTGGGCATGCACATACATGTACTGAGTGTGATTTTTAAGCCGTCAGGTCTAGGACTCCAACCATGGTTGGCCATGTGAGAGTCCAGTGCCTTAACCACTATACTACCTTCAAGCCCCAAATTGCCCAGTTTACTTGTTGTTTTGTTTTCATTTAGATCTAAAGTTTGGAATGGGTTGGTTGGTTGGTGGATTGGTTTGCTTATTTATTTATTTATTTAGCTAGAGGGCATGAGTGATCAACAAAAGAAACAGAGAAATATAGAGAGAGGGAGAGGCAGAAAGCATCCCACTCCCAGTCAGAGAATGGTTACGCCACACTCCCTTCTACATCTCTCCTTCCTTTTGAGATTTTGGGCACACATGCCCACATAGTTCTCAAGTCACCAAGTCCAAGAATTGAACTGTGGGGTCTGCCATATGGGATCTGGCTACCTTAATTACTAGGCTACAAAGTTGGTCCCATGAGTGTCTTTATATAATACAAATATATATCATTTTCTCTTATTTTTTTTCTGTAACTAATGGTAGAATATATAATTCTGCTTCTTGTTTTCTCTTCATGTAACAATGTTTTCTGGAGAGTTTTCTACATTAGAGTATTGGGTTATTGAGAATGTGCTATGTATAGAGAGCTTTTGCTTCTGTTTTTTTTTTTTTAATATACCTTTTGCTTTTAATTGCCAGAGATCAAGTGCACTCACAAGAAATAGAGAGACAACATATACCTCTCATAGGACTCAGTCACGCCACAATCTTTTTTCCGCCATTTAACCTTACCATGGTGATTCTGGGCATGTACACATACACCCAGTGTGTTTTTCAAGCTACTGGGGCTGAGACTTGAAGTGTGGTTAGCCATGTGGGATCCAGCTCCCTAGTCACAGTGCTTAACTATTGACTTATGGCACCAGCCTTGGGGGCCTATGAAATTTAAAATCCTTTTTTTACCCTTTTAATAACAGCTTTAGTATAATCGGTGTTTTCCAGCTATCACCAGTTAATTTTAGAACAGTTTTATTAAATAAAAAAGAACTATAACCATTAGCACTTACTTTCCTTTTTTTTTTAATCCCACGGCTGGTCTCCTCTGATCTACTTTTTGTCTCCATGAATTTGCCTATTCTAAAAATTTTAAATGAAGGAAATTGTAATATATGGTCTTTTGTGATTAGCCTTTTTTTCATTTAGCAAAATGCCCTCAAGGGTCATCCATGTGGTAGCATGTATCAGTGCTTTATTCCTTTTCATTGCTAAATAATATTCCATTGTATGGTCATACCACATGTTGGTCATCTACTCACCAGTTGTTTCTACATGTTGGCTGTTAGTAAAAATACTGCTATAATCATTGCATACAAATTATGTTTTGTTTCTCCTGGGTAGGCTCTCCTACTCAGGTCATATGATAACTCTATATTTTCAAGGAACTGTCAGTTTCTCTAAGTGGCTACATCATTTTATAATCCTCCTAATAATATTTGAGGATTCCAATGTCTTCACATTCTGACCAGCATTTAATATCTGTTTTTTTTCCTGCGATCATTTAATTTTTTTTTTTTTTTTTTTTTTATTTTTAGCCACTCTAGCAGGCGTGAAGTGGTCTCATTGTGGTTTTTGTTTGCAATCCCTAATTATAATGATGTGCAATCTTTTTTCATATGCTTATTAGCCATTCATGTGTCTTCCTTGGAGAAAAGTCTAATCAAATTCCTGCCCATTTAAAATTTTTTTGTCTTTTTGACTTTTTAGCAGTTTTTTTAAAAAATACATTCTAGATTTAAATGCCTAATAAATGCATGATTTGCAAATATTTCTCACTGTAGGTTTTTCTTTTTCACTTTTTTAAAAAAATAATTATTTTATTTAACTGTATTTATTTATTTTAATTTGACCAGAGAAAGAGAGAGGGAAAGTGAGAAAGCAAGCTTCCAGGTCTGGGACTCAAACTGTGGTCAGCCATGTGGGAGTCCAGTGTCCATAACCACCATGCCACCTGCCAGCCCCCTCTTCTTCACTTTTTTAAAAAAGCTCATTTCCTTGAGCAGGGGGTAGAGGCGCATTCTCAACAAGGTTTCATGCTATAGTCTTCCCCCAGCCCTACAGTTTGCTAGGATTACAGGTGGGTTCACGGGGATGCCTGGCATGCTCAGACCACCTGGGACATGAACCCAGAGC
The DNA here is from genome assembly GCF_000334495.1 of Tupaia belangeri chinensis. Classification (NCBI taxonomy): domain Eukaryota; kingdom Metazoa; phylum Chordata; class Mammalia; order Scandentia; family Tupaiidae; genus Tupaia; species Tupaia belangeri. The sequence continues at coordinate 3,275,839 of NW_006160168.1, read as the reverse complement.
CTTCTCACACTGCTCCTAGCACATCACAGCAGTTCTCCTACTGCCTGCAGCATTGTGGCTAGGCATCTTTTCACTTTCTTTCCTTGAAAATTAAATTTATTTTTATTTATTTGAGTCTTTAATGTCCCTTAATTTTTTAAAATAAAAATTTAGTTTTCTTATGAATGAGAGAGACAGAAAGACAGTGTCCCTAGCAGGATCCTGACACCATATCCCTCCTCTGTCCCAGCTGGCCTTGAATCATAGGCACACATATACAGAGGCCTCCAGGCATGAACTCGGAACCTTCTTCACAAGTTAGCAGGCCCAGATGAATTGGCACATAAGTGATGCTAGTGCTTGGGAGGCTAGAAGCCACATGAAAAATCCTAGTTTAGTTCCTGAGCCAACCTAAATGTGCCAGACTTGGCTACGTGCACCTGAAATCTTGACTAATTGGGAGGCTGGGACAGGAGGATCATGACACAATGAGAGATCATCAAGAAAACCTTGTGTTTCTCCCTTCTGCTCTGCCTCTCCTTGTCTCTCCTAAAGTAAAACAAGAAATCATGCCATCTATGAACAGAGACTGTTTTATTTGTTTGTTTCCAATATAGATATCTTTTACATCTTTTTCTGACCTAATTGCCTTGTATAACTTGATTTAAAAGTGACAAGATCCTGATTTTAGGGGCAGCAGGTGGTGTAGTGGTTAAGGCACTGAACTACGAGCATGGTTTAAGTCCCAGACCTGACAGCTTGAAACTTGTGCCGGGCATATGTGCGTGCCTGCCCAAAATCCTGAGAGGAGAATGGAGAAGGGATTCCAGCATGGCCGTCACACCTAGGAGGTGATTTCTCACTTTCTCTCTCCCTCCATCTTTCTGTCTCTCTAGCAAGTGCATGTGCTCAATAGCAAAAAAAAAAAAAAAAAAAAAAAAAAAAAATCTCTAGAAAAAAAAGAAAATCCTGATTTTAGGAAGAAAATATTCCATCTTTTACCATAAAATATAATGTTAATTGTGCAGTTTTGTTTTGTTTAATCAGTTTTAAAATGTATCATTCATTTTCATTAGTACAATCATTTGTTGGAAGCAATTTCCATGGAAGAGTGTTGCATTTGGCTATTTCTGCATCTATGGAGCTAAATTTTTCATAGTCTTTTATTCTATTGCTATTAAAACAGGGTAATACATTAATTGAATTTTGGACATTAAACCAACTTTATATTCCTGGAATAAACCCCACTTGGTCTTCGCATATGCTTCTTTTTACGTAATGCTAGATACAGTTTGATAGTGTTTCATTGAGAAATTTTGCATTTGTGTTTAGAAGGGATCTTGGTCTATAGGTTTTTTGTAGTGTTTGGTTTTAGTGTCATAGTGTTGTTCTTATTCTACTTTCTGGAAGAGTTTTGAAGAACTGGTATTAGCTCTTTCCATGTTTAGTAGGATTCACTAGTAAGCATGTGATCCTAAGCTTTGCTTTGTATAAGATTTTGAATTAATAATTAAATCTCTTTACACCTATACCTCATTTTATTATACTTCACTCTGCTGTGCTTGTGAAGCTTGTGAATAGTACTTTTTTTAATTTACAAATTGACAGATCATAGTAGCTCTGTGTTGAGCAAGTCTATTGTGCTAGTTTTTCCAACACATACCCTCACTTTGTATCTCTGTCATTTTGGTAATTCTTATAATACCTAAGACTTTTTCATTATTATTATATCTACTATGATGATCTATGATTAATGATCTTTGATGTTACTATTGTAATTGTTTTGGGGCACCATGCCCACATGTGACAGCAAACTTTATTGGTAAATATTGTATGTGGTGGTATGGCTTCTCCACTGACCTGCCAGCCATCCGTCCAACTTTTTCCCTCTTCCTGGGCCTTCCAATTCCCAAGACACAAGAATATTAAAATTAGCCCAATTAATAAAGCTACAGAGGCATTTAGATGTTCAAGTAAAATAAAGTCACATAAGACAGGCTTTGAAAGCTAGCATTTTGTGCTAAACAGTAAGCCAAGCTGTGAATGTAAAGGAAAAGTTTTTGAAGGAAATTAAAATTCCACTTCAGTGAACACGAGTGATAAGAAAGCAAACAGCCTTATTGTGATATGGTGAAAGTTTTAGTGTTTTGGATAGAAGATCAAACCAGTCACACATTTCATTAATTTGAAGCCTAATTTTGAACAAGACCTCAATTCTCTTCAATTCTATGAAGACTAAGAAAGGTGAGGAAGCTGCAGAAGAAACTCAGATGAGGTTCAAGTCCCAGTACCAGTGGCTTGAAAAAAATCACAGGAGGCATGTGTGTCTAAAATCTCAAAAGGAGAATGGAGGAGAAGGGGTCATGGTGTGTCCATCCCCTTTGGAGGGTGGTTTCTCACTTTCCCTCTTTCCATCTCTGTTTCTCTCTGGCAAGAACACGTGCCCCATGGCAACAGACAACCAAACAAAAAACAAAAACAAAAAACCAAAAAACCTGACTCTATAACATAATAATGTTGGGCAAAGCAGCAGTAGCAAGTTATCCAGATGATATAGCTGAGATAATTGACAAAGGTGGCCACAATAAATAATAGATTTTCAATGTAGACAAGACAACCTTATACAGGAAGACGGTACCATCAAGAACTTTCACAGCTACTAAGAAATCAACAATTGGCTTCAAAACTTCTAAAGATAGGCCAGATCTCTTATTATGTGCTAATGCAGTAGGTGACTTTTTTTTTTTTTTTTTAACTTTTTTACCATAGCTTGTATGTACTCACCAGAGAAAGAGGGACAGTGATAAATCACCATCCAGGGGGATGACCATACAACAATCCCTTCTCCTCCATTCTCCTCCTGAGATCTTGGGCATGCACACACCTGTGCCCAATGTGATTTTTTAAGCCACCAGGTCTGTAACTCAAACTGCAGTTGGCCTTATGGTGGTCCAGCATCTTAACCACCATGCCACCTGCTGGCCTCAGTGGATAACTTTAAGTTGAAGCCAATGCTCATTTACCATTCTGAAAATCCTAGGGCTCTGACAAATGCTAACTCTATTCTGTCTATGCTGTCTATGTGCACAACAAATCCTGGGTGACACACATCTGTTTTCAGCATGGTTTCCTGAGTATTTTAAGCCCACTGTTGAGACCTACTTCTCAGAAAAAGATTCCTTTCAAAATGGTATTGTCAATTTATATAATGCAGCTGGACACTCAAGAGAGCTCATGGAGATGTACAAGGAAATTAATGTTGCTTTTTCAAGCCTTTTCATACTATTGTGTAGTATATGGATCAAGGAGTAATTTCAAATTTAAAGTCTTGTTATTTGAACATTATATTTCATAAAGCTTTAGCTGCAATAGACAGTGATTCCTTTGATGGGTCTGGACAAAGTAAATGGAAAACTCTGGAAAGAATTTGTCATTTTAACACCACTAACAACATTTTTTATCCAGGGAAGAAAGTCAAAATGTCAGTATAAACAGGTGTTTAGAAGAATTTGATTCTAGTCCTCATCGATGACTTTGAGGAATTCATGACTTCAGTGCAGAAAGTAACTACACTGATGGTGGAAATAGCAAGAGAACTAGAATTAGAAGTAGAGCCTGAAGCTGCAACCGAACCACTAAAATCTCATAATCAAACTTGAATCGAGGAAAAGTTGCTTCTACGGATGAGCAAAGAAAGTGATTTCTTGAGATGGAATCTACTCATGGTGAAGATGCTATGAATATTGTTGAAATGACAACAAAGGATCTGAATATTACATAAACTTAGTTGATAAAGCAGTGACAGGGTTTGAGAGGATGGATTCCAGTTTGAAATAAGTTCTGTTGTAAATAAGATGTTATCAAACAGCATTGCGTACTTCAGAGAAATCTTTCATGAAAGGAAGAGTCAACTGATGCAGCAAACTTCACTGTTCTTTTATTTTAAGAAATTGCTACAGCTACCCTAGCCTTCAGCAGCCATCACCCTTATCAGTTCACAGCCATTAACAGCAAAGTAAGACCTACTATGAGCAAAATGATATGACTCTCTGAGGGTTTAAATGATCATTAGCAATTGTTCTTGAGCAATAAAGTATTTTTAAAATTAAGGTATGAACATTGTTTTTTATTCAGCCAAATGCTATATTATATTAGGTACTTAAAAGGCTATAGTATAGTGCAAACATAAGTTTAGTATGTACTAGGAAATAAAAAAAAAAATCCATGTGATCCATGATCCACTTTGTTGTGAAATTCGCTTTATTGTGGTAGTTTGGAACCAATAGATATCACAATATATCCAAGATATGCCTGCGTGATATAATTTTACTACCTGTAGTTCTCATGTTGTTCACTGGTTTCTAGACTTGTTCATCCTACGTATCTGCTACTCGGTATCATCAGACCTACATCTCCACATTTCTTCTCCACAACCACACCACAACCCTGGTAACCACAGTCTATTCTCTGTCTCCAGATATTTGATTTTTTTTTTCCTCCACGTGTAGGTGAGATCATGGAATATCTTCCTTTCTGTGTTTTGCGTATTTTACTTAGCATAATATCCTCCAGTCTCATCCATGTTGTGGCAAATGACGAGTTTTTATTCTTTTTAGGGCTGAATTACTTATTGTTTTATTTTCTGTACTTTCTTTGGATTAAGTTTGCTTTCTTTTTCTACCTTTTTTTAAATGGTAGAAGCTTAGATTATTATGTGATATATTTAAATTTTTTTATTATATACACTTACAGTTATAAATTTCTTTCTACATACTACTTTAACTATACATGTAATTTTTGTAGGTTGTTTTCATTTTCAAACATCTAAAAATATTTTGTAAGTTTATTGTTATTTCATCTTTGATTCATTGGGTGTTATAGAATATTGTTTAATTTCCACATATTTGTGATTTCCACAAATTTCCAACTGTTATTGATTTCTAGTTTCTTTCTTATAAAATATACATTTTAAAAAAGATTTGTTTTATTTTATTATTATTTATTATTATTTTCAATTTGCTATAGGGCAAGTGCACTCACCAGAGAGAGAGAAAGAGAAAGTGAGGCAGAAGGCCACCAGGTCTAGGACTTGAACGGCAGTCGGCCATGTGGGAGTTCAGCATCTTAACCACCACATCACCAGCTGGTCCCAAATATACATTTTATGATTTAAATCTTTTTTAATTTATTGAGGCTTGTTTTATGGTCTAACGTAAGGTCAACCTCAGCAAAAGTTCTGCAGATGCTTCAGAAAAATGTTGCTGGATGGTGATATCTGTTATGTCTAATCGATATGTGGCATTACAGCACGCTGCAAAGTTTGTTCATACACTCAACATTTGGTGCTGTTGATCATGTTTCTGAACAACTGGCAAACTTTTTAAAAGCAAATATATTTGTTCATATGATTTGTTGTTTTACGATTCACACAGCTTATCTTCTTAGGCACACTATTTCTCAGACAGATTCAGCACTGGTATATTAAATCAAGCCAAAATATATTAAAATAACATTTGACTTTTAATAAACTAAAATAACTACATACATGAGAGTTCTACATTAGAATATGTAAATCAGAGAGAAGTAAACCCTTCCTTCTTCCTGTCTAAAGTGGTGTCTACATATCATTTTCTGCACCAGAAATAACATTTATTTCCTTCTAGGGACTCTGTCAGAGTATGGTTCAAATTATGGTTCCAGAGAGGCAAATCCTTCACAGATATAGTGGAGTCTGGGTTATCCAACCTCATTTGTGAAGTAGGGTATGCATGGCGCAGGGGGAATTAGAAAAACATAACGCTTTGTAAATGGGCCTATGTCACATAATGCAAGGACATTTTCATAGTTTTCACCTAAACTGTTACATATAGTTTGGTTCTAGATGAGCTCAGAATCACTTTTCTTGCACAATGTGAAAGAATTATGCAATAAGCAAAAAACATGAGAGTTCTAGCTTTGGCTGTGTGACATATTATCTGCGTGGTCTTGAACAAATGATCTGATTTCTGTTTGCCTCAGTTCCTTTTACTGCAAACTGAAGAAGGGAGACAAGAGGACTTAGAGGTTTCCTTGCCATTCTTGCACAATATTTTAACATGGGTGTATCAATAAAATGGATAATGCAAAGTCACACTTGACGTGGGTAAGAGGAACTGACATGAGAATGAAGGAAATAACGGAGAATTTAGAAGTATTTTTTCTTTCCCCAGAAATTAAGGCTTTCATACAGACTTATGGATTTTAATATAGTTTTTCTGCTCTATGCTTTTATTTCTATTGCAACTTGCAGCTAAGTCATTCTAGCCAGGCTGCTTCCTAGGATTTAGGCAGAGAGAGAGAGAGATCTTTTAGAGATAGAGACATTACTTTCTTTTCAGATGGTTCTTTAAGTGACATGATCATTGTTTAAGTTTCATCATTATGGCTTGTTACTTTTTTTTTTTTTTTGGAGAGATTTTCACTGTAGGGCACGTGCACTTGCCAGACAGAGAGAGACATAGAGACAGAAAGCGAGAAATCACCCCCCAGGGGGGATGGTCACGCCGCAATCCCTTCTCCTCCATTCTCCTCTCAGGATCTTGGGCACGCACGCACACACACGCCCGGCGTGAGTTTTAAGCCACCGGGTCCGGGACACGAACTGCGGTCGACTACGTGGGAATCCAGCGACATAGCCATTACGCTAACTGCTGGTTCCCATGGCTTGTTACTTTTGTAAATAAGAATTATCAAATGGGTGTTTAGAGTAATATTTCACAAATCAAGTTACTTGCCTTTCTGCATCACATTTTTCTATATATGTATAATCTTGAAAGATAGGTATAGTCTAAAATAAAATATTTCCTAGTATTGCTCCTACAAAATAAACATTCAAGTCTCCAAAAGCAAGATAATACTAGGAATTTATTAACTGTTCATGAACATTAAGATATTCTCTATCTACCCACAATCGATATCTATGTCCATAGGTTTTTTTTTCCCCCGTAGGGTGTGTGTGCTTACTGGAGGGAGAGAGAGACAGTGACAGTGAGAGGGAAAGTGAGAACTCACCACCATGGGGGATGGTCATGCTGCAATCCCTTCTCCTCCACATTCCTCCTGGGATTTTGGGTATTCATGCTCATGGGCCTGGCATGATTTTCAAGCTGCTAGGCTCAGGACTTGAATTGCAGTTGGCCATGTGGGAGTCCAGTGCCTTAACCACCATGACACCTGCCAGCCCCATAGCTATAGAATTCTTATTTTATTGTAATTGCCAGAGGCTTTGTGTGCTCTCTAGAGAGACAGAGAAAGGGAGAAAGCACACCTTGATGGGGTGTGGTGACACTGGGCAATCCCTTCTCTTTCATATCTCCATCCTGTCAGGGTTTGGGAAACACACACACACACACACACACACACACACACACACACACAGGCTCCTGCATGTTTTTCAAGCCTATGGGCCAGGATTGGAACTTCGTGGTTGTCTTTGTGGAATCAGCTCCCTTAAATGTTAGGCCATGAGGCTAGTCCATACATCCACACAATTTTGCAGGAATATCTGATGTGCCTAATGAGCTTCTTTGAGACCTTAGATCATCACACAGTAAATGACATATCGAACTATACCATCTACTAAGCTAATTATAAAAACAAGAAACATTCACTGTTAGAGACATTTTCAAAGTTAAAGACTGAAATAAGGTCCTTCTTACAATTGTTCTGAAAATACAACTAATTAAAACATTATTTGGTGAGAATTCTAAAAATGGTGACAATTCTATATATTTGCTGAGAATCATGCTATTTTCTCCCTTCTTTCTTCCACTATACTTGAGTTGAAGTTGGCAGGCCATCAGTGCTCTCCTGTTTCTTTTCCCCTGTGTACTACAATCTTTCTAACTTCTCTGTCACTTGCTATTCCCTGTGTGTCTCTAAAACAACCACTCAAGCATCTCTGCCAATTTCTAAGTATACACACTTATGCATGTCATAAAAAGAATATCATCAAGTCCTGATTTGAGATCACCAGATATATATGCTCCCTCCCTCAGCACTCTCCACCAAGAAAGGTCCTTTGAAGGATAAGACAACTGCTGAAGAACAAACTTGGTCAATCACACAGAAGTACAAAAGAGCAGAGAGAACAATTAACCTCTGACTGGTAACAATCTGCTTGTATCTTCATGCATGGCAGTTGTTACCCTTTTCTTTTTTTAAAATTTGCTATAGGGCAGATGAGCTTGCTCTGGGAAGGAGGGGGGAGTGTGGCCACCTATCAATCCCTTCTCCTCCATTTTCCTCTTGGGATTTTGGGCATGCACACCCATGTGCCCACGTGTTTTTCAAGTCACCAGTCCGGGACACAAACTGTGCTGTCAGCCATGTAGGATCTAGTTGCCTTAACCACCACGCCACCAGCTGTCCCCAGTTACTATGCTTTTCTAAGCAACATTTCTATGCAAGTAATTATGGGCCATAAAAGCTGTTGAGGAATCAGAATAATTAAAATTGCCTTTGGTCATAACTGGATTAAAAACTCAAGGTGATCTGTTAATATTTTCCAACTCTGTGTTTGCCTTAGACGGAAAGACCTAGTCTAAAATGAATCTGTAAAGTTGTACAATTAAAAGACACATTTAAAAATATTTTTAATGATGAGATACTTAAAATAATTCAGTGTTCTACTTTATAATTTTTATATTGCTATAAAACATCCTCTGAAACTTTTACTTAGATTTGTTTTATTTAGATTTTCCCCTTTTTTGTTCTATTCCAGTC
>NW_006160168.1:3262423-3267066 GCF_000334495.1 Tupaia belangeri chinensis | reverse complement strand
ACTTCCATTTAATCAAAAAGGCATGTGAGGATGCCGTGTAGATAAAGGTACAGCAGTACTGTTAGCATTTAATCTCTTTTTTAAGAAATGCAAATATTGCTGCTGATGGTATTGGAGCCTTGTCCAGTAATCATTTGGGAAGCTTGCTCATTCATTTTTCAAGCTTTGTCTATTATAATCAGTCACTGAAAATTGTGATCTAGAATATTCGTTCTTGACGAAAACAATAGAATTAAGCCACAGGGCTTTGGAAAATTGCTTTCATATTCAAGCAGGGCTACACATATACAGACACCTTGTTGATGATTTTACTGCCTGGAAGAAAATGTATTGCTACTGCCACAAGCCTGTCTTTTGGCACTTTATCACTTACAAGTGATGATAAAATTGCGACAAAGAGACTTCTTTTTAATCTTATAGGTCACTGCTTGTAGTCTGGACTATCCACCCTTTCGTCCTCTTGTTTAGGTTAGATAAGGTGGAAAATTCCCTTTAGTTGTCTCAAAATTTTGTTTAAATGGTATCAAACGCAGACTTTGTCTTCTGATTTTCAAGTCCCTAGATCTTCTAATATGTCAATTTTATTTCTTCATATTTAATTTTTAGATAGAGTTCCAAATATGTTTGAAATGGCTTTTATAAAACTGAATTACTAGATGTATATTGAAGGGTTCAAATCTTTTTGAATCATAAGTATAGAAGATAATCCATCTGACATCCTGAGAGTACTGACTATAAATTGATTTTGTTACTGAATTTTCTTTCCGTTATTGTAGCCACCAGTTTTTTGCTAACTATTCATATAAGAATATTTATACAGATATCCAATCTGGTAATACACAGTTGTCAAGGCAACCCAGATATTTTTGAATGAATATTTCTATCATTGAGCCTTCATATAATAAATGGTAAAGCAAACAATGTAGAAAATTTTTATGAAAAAGTAACACTTATTTTTGAGCTATTTCTTTCTTTTGCTCTTTGATTCTTTGAACTTTTTCATAGGTTTTCTTCAGGGGTCCTTCTATGAAGCCACAATTATGTAGGGTAATAGTTAATTTCCCTGTCAAAGATTTTGTGTGTTACTTTAACAATATCTCAACAATAAAGGAAACCTTTGTGAATGCAGCAAGTCTTATGGAAGAACATTTTATATTAAACAAATGAAGAGAAACTCACTCCCAAGATAGCATTTTATTTCTACTAACGTATCAAGAAAGCAGTTCAGAAAGTGTCTCTCAAGGGGTTCTGAACAGCCTACAAACCCAATTTTTATCTCTGATTTAAATATGCTCTCTGGCTTGCTAGCCTAAATTTTACAAATTTATAAACTATCAAGAAGGAAAGTTAGCAACTTTTTAAGTATTTATTAAGTCAGGATATGTTATTTGCATGGTAAGCACAGGCAGGGAATAAAGTCTCATTAAAATGTTATTAGTGACAACTGTCATTTTACTGAGAACTTACTATATGTGAAGTACTACGCTGGGTACTCTGTATGCATTGTTTCTAGGACTACCTCCAATCTAGGAGGTATGTATTTAAATACCCATTCTAAAGTTGAGAAAGGGGATACGTAGAGCTAAGGAAGGTTAGAACCAGAATCTAATGTGTCCAAGTTAACCACATACACACAAGGATCTGAATATACCATATTGTAATTTTCCATGCTTACAGAGATTTGATGCACAAGCACAACTAACAAGAGTTCAAAGGGACACTGACACTAGGCTTCCATGTCTTTTACTACTTCTGGGTAGGGTTACCTTTGGCATTTGGTCTCTAGATCTGCAACTCACACTGCCTATGAGATTCGTGGAGATGATCACACAGGAGATCTTTTTTTTTTAATCTTACTTTTTAAATTATTTATATATATATATTATTATTATTATTATTCATACATTAAATCACTATACATCATTTAGATTGTGAAGAGACTTTACCCAAAATGATATATACACCTAAGTCCAGGCCAGGTGAGACCACCTTATACATCCTCATCAACAGATAATAGACCTTATCAGTGTCTTCGAAGCTCATCCTCTGATGAACTTTTTTATTCATTTGCTTGTTGGACGAGGCAGTTAAATGTATAATACTTAATTGTCTTTGCATGAGCCTTTATTTCAGCTTGAGTGCAGAGCCTACAGCTTACTTGGTTGTCTTTGTAGGCGTGCTTTCTCACATTATGGATGCGGTGATACACATTTGCATTTGAAGAATGTTACCCACTCTTTGCTTCTCACCACGAGTGCTCCGTGCAGACATCTCTTTTGGAACAACTTGCAGATTCAAATATAAAGAGGAAATCACAAGCAATTTACTTAAATGACTTACCTTTCTTCCTGATATCACTAGAAAGTCTTGCCTGATCAATTGGAAAGGAGAAAGCTACTTTCCACTGTGCTGACCTTGTCTAAAAATGCAGCTCTTGTAAGTACACTCAGATAAAGAAGACAAACAAATGCCCTCCTGGCCTCCCTGTACAATGCTTCCCCAATGTGACTGTCTGTGAAGTACATCTTAAGTGATGAGGAGGAGTCATGACTATTTAGGACAGCTTCGTACAGTGCCTACAACTGCTCTCTGAATGCAAAATCACAGAATGGTATTAACTAGTATATATGAATTAGAAGACTGTCAGGACCTCAGCTTCAGGTGGTTTCTGTTTATAGATATGGCTTCAGGTACAGTTTTATTCTGAAAATTGTTCTTGTAATACTACCTTAAAATTTTACCTCCTTCTAGGCTGCTTGAAAATCATAAAACTACTTGTAAATCCTAAATAATCTTATTTCTGCTGTGAACCAAAAGTCTCATTTTTGCTTCTAGTAGCTTTTTTTTTTCTTTTTGTGTTTTCTCCACAATTTAAAAAAATGTCTGTGTGTGTGACCAGAAATTCTTTAATGGTAAATGCTTAAAGATTCTGAAACAGTAATAATTGGGTCATTTGTAAAAAGATCACAGCCTATGACTTACTAAAGAATGTTTCTGCTTTATGTAAATAGAGAGGGACTCTTAGGATTTCCTTAAGAAAAGATATAGTGGCTAAAGGAAGTACAGCAAAAGTTTTAAAATCAGAATCTTCCAGATAAAAATTTGACTGGGGAGGAATTTGCATTATATTGGGGGAACAGGAGAAGGTTGATGCTCAAAAGCCTCCCTCTGGTGGTAGCATTGGCTTAATAATTTTACTAGGAACTGAGGTTGCTTCTTTACACCTGTAGGTCTGGAAACTGGATTTCATCACTACAGTCAAAGAAGATTTGATGGGTAATTACTTTACAAAAAACTAATATATAAATCAGAAAATCAATTTAATAATTTTAGTGTGGGAAGTTAAAATTTCAATGACTGGGATACATTTATTTCCTAATGAAGTCATCTCTCTCCTCCGTGTCAAAATTCTCAGAAAGGGGCCCAGCAGATGGCGTAATGGCTACGTCTCTGGACTTCTATGTAGTCAACTGTGGTTCGAGTCCCAGACCTGGTGGCTTAAACTCATGCCAGGCACGTGTACATGCGTGCCCAAGATCCCAAGAGGTGAATGGAGGAGAAGGGATTGCAGTGTGTCCATCCCCCCAGGGGGTGATTTCTCGCTTTCTGTCTTTCTCTGTCTTTCTGGCGAGCGCACACACCCTATAGCAAAAACATCACCAAAATTAAAATTCCTAGAAAGCCAGGAAGAAATTTTCTTAATGAGCAAAGATGAGTGCAAACATTTGGGAATATTTCTTCATGAGTTCATGGATACATACTTCCTCCACAAAAGGGAATGGGTCTTTTATGTAAGAATATTTGCACATGGCAGACTCAGACTTTCTTTCTCCTCACCTATACTATGACAGATACAGGGCTATCACATTATTTTACAAATATACTTTTCTGTATAAAACAACCTCATGAGTTGGTTATTGATTTTTTTAGATGTGTTTATAATAAAGATGAAAGTTAAGTCACATTTCTAAGGCATCTGGAACATTAATGAAAAAGAAACAGCTTTGCTTAGGTATAATTGAAATACAATAAATTGTACCAACATAAAATATATAATTTGATAAGCTTTGATATGCCATGCACTAATAAAACCATCCCCACAATCAAACTAGTGAACATGCCCACCCTCCTCCAGCCTTCCCTTGAGCCATCTTCATTTCTTACTACCCGTCTCTGCCCCATTTCACTCCACAGAAAGTCACTGATGTCCTTTCTTTATTGTAGATGAGTTCGCACTTTCCAGAGTCTCACAGAAATGAAATTATACAGTATGCACTTTTATATTTTGAGATTCATTCTTATTGTTGCATGTATGAATAGTTTATTCTTACCATTGCTGAATAGTAGTCCATTGTATGGATGTACCACAATTTGCTTTTCTTCACCTGTTGATGGGATGTTATTGAACTGTTTCTAGTTTTTGGCTAATACAAGTAAGCTTCTATGGAATTGTGTGCAAGTGCTTTCTTTTCTCTCGGGTCATAAACAACTAGGAATCGAAGGACTAGATCATTTAATGTTTTAAGAAACTACTAACCTCTTTTCCAAAGTAGAATGAATTTCAAGTGTACATGTGGTGTTTTAGGTAGTGTCTATGTTGCAATCTTCCTGCCTCAGCCCTCTAACTAGCTAGATCCATAGGC
>NW_006160168.1:3244891-3262392 GCF_000334495.1 Tupaia belangeri chinensis | reverse complement strand
CCCTACACCAACTAGCCCTTGAGGCAAACCAGGAATCAAATCTGGGTTTCCTATGTAGTATCAGCCTAGTAGCAGTGTCTGGTGGATACTCCCATAACTGAGCCCATTTTACATTTTGACCAACCGTGAGGGCTTCCATACTTAGCAACACTCGGTATGTGCAATTTCAGTTTTAGAGTATATGTCACTGTGGCTTTAGCATACATTTATTTAATAATATTGGGTGTTTTTTCATGTGCCAATTTGTCATCCAAGTATCTCCTTTAATAAAGTTGCTTGCTTGTATTTTTTTTTTTTTGTTGTTGTTTCTTTATTGTTGAGTTTTAGGAGTTCTTATTTATATTGTGGATACAAGTCCTTTATCAGATATATGCTTTGCAAAGATATTTTCCAAACCCATGACTCACTTGTCATTTACTTTACAGAGTCTTTTGAAGTGCAGAAGTTTTAGTTTTTATGAAGTCCGGTTTATTATTTTGCTCTTTTATGGATGGTGCTTTAGGTGTTACAGCTAAGGACTTTTTGGCTAATCCAAGGATATAAAGATTTTCTATGATTTCTTCAAAGTATTTAATAGTTACAGATTTTGTGTTTATTTGCTTATTTTAAATTTATTTATTTACATTCATTCACTGTACATCATTACAGTATACAAAATGAGATTTTTCCATCCAGAATACACTGTATATTGGCTCGGTCAAGGATATTACCGTATGTGTTACTGTCCCTTCCTTGTCTCTTTTATACCCCCCCCCCCCCCCCAAATTCCCTATCTTTCATCCTCTGCCATTTCCCATCTTCCTCTCATACCATTCATAGCATCTCTGGCAGCAACTGTTGCTTTTCATATGTTCCCCAACCCTCCACATTTTATTGATTGACAAAAGATCTCGATTAATCCAAATACTTTCAATAGCAAGTGTAGCTGATATGTACATATCTATGAGCACATGTCTGACTTTAGGCATAAATCTCAGTGAGTAGAATGAACATACTATAAAGTAGCACCTAGCTGGGGTTTTATAGCTTACTATAGTCATTAAGTTGGTATTTTTTAATTCATATTTTAATTTGAAGAAAGACAATTTTGGTCTTAATAGATCAAAATCAAAAAATTCTAAGAGAAATTTACTTAAGACTTAAAATCATGAAAAGGTGAGGATTCAGTTCAAGCAGTAGGTAGATGAACCTATCAACAGTTCAAGGGAAGACAAAAATCCTTAAATATGGAAAACAAAGCATAGAAGAAAATCAGTAAAGTTTTATTCAAAAATCATAAATTTCTATTTCGCCAGTTCAGTCTCATGTAATTAATCTCTCTTCTGTTGAATTAGCAGTGTTACTGAGGTCTGATCTTTCCATTTAAATACAGGGAGTTAACATTCAATGTTATTGTTGATCTTGCCAGACTTGTTCCTACTATTAAGTTGGCCATTTTCTTGGTTGTGTTTTGTGCTCTTATTTCTGTGTGTCTGACTTTAGTTTTCCTGGGATAGCACTCCCTTCAGAACTTCTTGGAGAGCTGGCCTGGTGTTGGTAAATTCTTTTAGGTTTTGTTTATCTGAGAGTGTTTTCATCTGTTTTCCCATATGAAGGATAATCTTGCCAGGTATAGTAATCTTGGTTGAAAATTATTTTTAATCTAACACTTTGAATATATTTTCCCATTCTTTCCTTGCTTGTATTGTTTCCAATGAGTGGTCTGATGTTAGCCTGATGGGATATCTTTTGAAAGCAACTTGACGTTTCTCTCTTGCAATTTTAGTATCTTGTCTTTGTCTGTGGTTTTGGTTAATCTGGCTATGATACCATATGACACCTTGGAGAAGATCTTTTCAGGTTGATTTTATGTGGGATCCTTTGTATCTCTTGAGGGGGAGGTCTGGATATTTGAATGCCTCTCTAGGTTTGGAAAGTTTTCTTGCAGGATTTCATGGAATAGATTATCAATGCCCTCATTAGTTTTTCACCTTCTGGGATACCAGTTATCTAGATGTTTGGACATTTAACGGTATCTAGTATTACTCCTATATTATTCTCATTTGGGGGGTTATTTTCTCAGTCTTTTTGGTGAATTTTTCTAGGTCATAGGTTCTGTCTTTTACATCTAAGCGTCTATCTTTTGCATAATCTAATCTGCTTTGAATACTTTCAAGGGAGGTTTTGATTTCCTGTATTACAGCCTTTATCTCTAATAATTCCATTTGATTCTTTTTTATGATGGGTATCTCCTCTTTTAGATGATGCAAGAACTTCCTCACCTTCTGGAACTCATTGTCTCTTTTCTCCTGCATCTTCTGGAGTTCATCGTCTCTCTTCTCTTGCATCTCTGTTAGCTTTGCCACTATGAATATTCTAAATTCTTTATCTGACATTTCCAAGTGTTCCATTGTCTTGTCTGTGGAAGGATGAGGAGTTATTCTTTACCCTTGGGAGAGAGATATTTCATGGCTTCTCATATTTCTTGGGCCTCTGCAGGGTTTCTGGTCATCTGATGGATTATATGTTTTTTCCTAATATTTGGAGTAAAAACTAAGCATTCAGAGGCATGCAGGAGGAGGTGATCTGCAATCTCTCTCCAGATCCATTTTTCTCTCTTTGTGCAGCAGATTCTAGCTAGATCTTGGGGTCAGGAGGGTGAAGTCTGGACAGAAAATCTTCAGTTGTCCTAGTCCTCGATTTTATATTTAACTTACATATCCATTTTGAATTGATTTTTCATATATGGTGTAAAAAATAGATCCACATTAATTTTGTTTTTGCATATCACTATCTAGTTGCCACAGCAACATTTGTTGAAAAGACCACCCATTTCTATGGTATATCACCTGTGTACTATTGTTAAAATTAGTTGTGTATATGTATGCAGGTACATTTCTGGGCCCTCTATTCTGTATCACTGCTGTATCTGGCTATCTTTATGCCAATACCATGCTGCCTTGCTCATTCTAACTGTATAATAATACTTTAAAGCACGTAGTGAGAGCCCTCTTCTCTTTCCTTTTCTTTCACGATTATTTTGATATTCCAACCCTCCTGCATTTCCATATACATTTTAGAATAAACTAGTCAATTTCCACAAAAAGCCTGTTAGGATTTTGATATGGCTTGATACTATAGATCAATTTGAGAAGAACTGACATATCAGAAATCCTCTAACCTATGAACTGGATTACTTCCCCATTTACATTGGCCCTCTATAATTTCTCTCAAGATAGCATGTAGTTTTCAGTGTACAGATATTTCACAACTTTTGCCAGATTTATCTCTAAGTGGTTCATATTTTTGATGTCATTTTAAGTGGTACTTTGAACATTTCAATTTCTGATGGCTTACAGAATAAAGCCCAAACTCTACATTGATATACATGACTCTTTGTTCTCATTCACCCACTTTCTTTCCAGGTAATCTCTTCCCTCTTTATTGGTCTCACTCATTTTCTTGCCATTTGCTGGTCAGGATTCTGCCCAGCCTCCCATCCCATATGCATGATATGTCCTCCACTTGAACTTGAACTTGGCTGGTTCCATGCTAGAAAACACTCTTTAGGCCTAACATACATATTCTTTCTTTTTTGACAACTTGCTTTTCTCCCTGAGCAGTTGGATATGAACCTCCTTCATGTGTCAAATTTTTCTTCTATAAGACATACCACATTTCAAAAGCAGTATTTGTTTTTTTAGTTTTCTACTTTCTCCGTAAGAAAGTAATTTCTTCGAGGGCAGAGGTAGTATCTTTTTCACGTTGTGTCCTTAGTATCTGGACTATAAAGTTTCTGTCCTATCCAGGAATCCAATATATTATTGAAAAACAAAACTAAACCAATAAGTCAACCAGATTGAAGTCTAGCAACAAATTTATGGGAAGTTTAACTTTAACTTTAGAATTCTAATGCTATAATTACTAAACATTTATCTTTAAAAATAATTTTTTCTATTTGGAAATAATCTATGTCCATTGTAAACAATGGAACAGAACATAAAAGTATATAATAAAACTATTTATTACCTAAATTCTAGTTATTTTTATGCACATACGCTTTATCTTGATAAAATTAATATTACATATGGGAATTTTTATATTTTAACTTTTTAAAAGAAATTATTTACTTTAATTTTATTTATTCATTCAGAGAGAGACTCACACACACACACACAGAGGAAAGGTGAAAAAGCAAGCCACCAGGTCTGGGACTGGAACCATGGTCAGTCACGTGGGAGTGTCCAGGACCTTTACCACCATGCCACCTGCTGGCTCCCTATCGCTTAACTTTTATTACCTTCCCAGAATAAGCATTTTTTAGTAAAACTTATGCTTTTTAAATTTGCATTGGAGATTGAATACTTAGGATAAACCCTAAAGCAAAATAACTAAGCTAAAAATTGGTTCATGTTTCAACAAATTGCTTTCTAGAGAAAATGCTCAAATTCACACTTCTATCAGCAAAGCCTGAGTGTCAGTATTCCTACATGCTTGCCATTATTGAATATTAAACGTTTCTTAATGTTTCGGCTTAAACTTTTTTTTATGAATTTATTAGTAATTTGTCTCACCTCTGTTTTCTCTGTGGAATGGTAGTATTATTAACTAGATGATTTATTTTTATGCTAAATATATTAACCATTTATAAGAAATCTTTAAGAAAACTATTTTCCTTATTTGTGGTTTTTATTTAGTATTTCCTGGTTGTATTTCTTATTGGCTAGGAACACAGATTTTGGTGTTAAATAGTGGCACAGTGGTAAAATGCAATGCAGTTTGTATCCAGCCACATGGGAAGGCTCCCAGTTCGCCTCCAGAGATCTCCCTGAATATGCCAGGCATGTTTATACCTACAATCTGAGGCTGGCTGAACCTGAGGGTGGATTGTGGCACCAGGACTCTATGAGGGGTGCTGTCTTTCTATTTGTATCTCTTTCTGTCTCTGTCTCTCTCTGGGTCACTTGATCATGGAAGAAATACATATTTTTTCAAAGAACATGGATTTTTATGTGTTCTATATCTTACTAGTTACTTGAAATTCAGCAGATAAACTTTGTAACAATCTCCTTCCTATCACTATTTCACAAGGTTGATTTGAGGATTAAATGAGGTAATGGAGATTAAGTGCTTAAAATTATATTTGATACCCATTGGTACTCAATATGTAATAGTTTCTCCTCTCTTTACTTGGCTTCTCTGTACATTTTTATGCAATCAAATCAATGCTTCCATTTATTTGTAAATTGCTTTTCTTACTTAACTTGGAAACATAATCATTTTCTGCAAGTACCATGTAAATATTCTCCAAGTTTCTGAGCTAACAAGAGATAACTAGTGTCTTCCTATGCTTGAGAGGCTGGAAATAAATGTGCATCTAAAGGAAAGGAATTTCCCAACTGACTCTCTGTTTCTTTCAATTCAGTATCACCACCCTAAGCCTAAGAGAAATTCCTCAAAGATTCTTGGCCATGTGGCCTTTTTTCTTGCACGGATATTGAGTTTGTAATTTTCTGTTACTCCCTTGGATTCTTTCAGTGTTAGATTAGATGCCTTTGTTCATACCAGCACATTTAACTCAATGTAAACATTTCTATTACGATGGGAATGTAAATTAGCCCAGCTACTGTGGAGAACAATATGGAGGTCTCACAAAAATCTACAAGTAGAACTACCATATAATTCAGCAATTCCACTCCTGGATATCTACCCAAATGATAGGAGAACGCTCAGTAGGAAAAGTGCTTGAACATCTATTTTTATTGTGGCATTATTCACAGTTGTTTAGACATGGAACCAACCCAAAAGTCCATGAACAGATGAATGGCTTGAAAAAGTGTGGCACATATACTCCATGGAATACTACTCAGCCATAAAAATCAAAGAGATACTGGAATTTGATAGAAAGTGGATGAATATGGAAGATTTACTCCTGAGTGAAGCAAGCCAGGCTATGAAAGAGAGACATTGTATGTCTCCACTTTCTATGTACTGACTATCTGCACTCTATGGGAAAACTGAAAGATTAGAAGATATAGAAGCATGGAAAATTGTTATGGATACTGAGATAGTGTGAGAAGAGGGTGGGAGGGTGAGAGGGAAGGAATCAAGGAAAAAATAAAATGCCAAGATATTTATGGGATATAGAAATGGATGATGATAACATGTATGATATATTCAACTGGACTGGGGTAAAATGTATTAATTCTGGATAAATTCACTTTACAAGTCAGAGTGGTGTATAATAATTGAATGCATAAATAAATTTAAGATATTTCTATTATCATGTGTACCAATTATACTCAGCAATGATTACATAATTCTCTGAAGCTATTAGGAAATATGTAGGACTATTCATGGCATACTAAATGGGTTCTGGTTACTATGACCACCACTGTTTTTATTATTGGGTTTTTCAATCCATGCTTTGGAATGCTTTAATTTTTTTCTGTCTAATTTCATGTGAGCAGGCTACATGTGATTCATTTTCATGGTCAATTTGTTATATTCCATGTCTTTGGCTTCTAAACATGTTCTTCTTTTTCTTTTTTTTTTAAAGAATTATTTATTAATTTTTTTCCAATCTGCCTAGGGCACATGTGCTCACCAGAAAGAGACAGAGAGAGCTAGAGCAAGCATTAGACAGACAGAGAGAGAGAGAGAGAGAGAGAAAGCTGTTGGGTCCAGGACTCAAAATGTGGTTGGCCAGGTGTGAGGTTGAGTGCCTCAACCACCACACCACTTGCTGGCCCCAGTAATGTGTTGCTTCTTATTTGCAATACACAGGTGTGCACAGAGGTCATAAAGTTTGGCATCTATGTCACTTGTGTAATCTGTTCAAATGTCCTTATTACTTTCTGATCTCTGCTAGATAGTTGAAGTTACTAGATCAGTAACTTCTGTGTATGTGAGATGATATTATATAGCTATCTATATTGTCCATTCTCATCCTAGAGGCCTTATCAGGATATGTTGAATTAAGCTATGAGTAAAAGCATCTCTATTAAAAAGAAGGGTATATTAAATTTTGTTTAGAGGTGGAATATAGGAAAAAAAAATTCCTCAGTATGTCTTAACCTAATACTATGTAACTTAACTCAGAACTGAGATTTATAGTCATTTTAGCTTTAAGTTATAGCTTTCACCGAGAGAAAAATATACTATCCATTTTGAAATATCTCAAAATATTTCAAAATGTCCATCAATCAGGGTCCTAAAATCTTTATGATTTTTATCCTTTGGAAACATTTTGCTATAATTTTGTGCTACTACTTAAATAGAGCAGTTTAAGCACTGAACTTGCTATTGGTTTTTCTCCCCCCACTAAGGTAGCAGCAATAGTTTTATATGTTCTCATAAAACTTTATCATACCATCAGCATAAGGTCAGGAAAAGTTGAGTCAAGTAATGAAACAGTTCTCAGGAGATAACTTATACTCCTATGGGCTATTTCATTCCTGCAGCTTGTGATGGAAATGCAATTAGGTTTTACTTTTACAATAACAGGCTTTTATTTTCATCGGGACATAATTTATAATACAGTTCTCTATGGGTAATATGTATATAGTACATTATGTCAGTGATTTATAAATTAATATTTCATTTCTTAAAGTTATCTGAGAAATTTGTTATTCTTCTTTTTAATCAATTTACTTTTGAACCATATTCTATAATATAATTCTTGAACAAACCCTCTGGATTAATTGAATATTTAGTTTCTAGAGGAAAAAAGTAAACAAGGTAATGCTAACTAGTGCCTTTCAATGGCATAATGTGCATTATGGTCAAGCCAGCAATTCACTGAACTCTAAACACTTTACTTTTGTCATTTAGAGTAACATAGGAAGGTTGTCCCCCCTGCACTCTAAAACAACATTAAGCTATTTGTATTTACCTTTAGGTTCTTGAGCATCGAATAATACAGAAAAGAATATTAAGGTTTTCATTTTTATAATATTTCTTAAGGTCATATGCATATCTTACTCATGTACTAATTTTTTTCTTACAAAAATTATTGGAGACGGAAAAAAAAATCTAGTGATTAAAAGCACACAAAGCAAAAAGTTGAAAACCCTGTCTTTAAATCACACACAGTCTTACTATTTGGTACATATGTATATATAGTAAAAAGAAGTCTTAGTCTAAAACATTTTTGCCTTGCTAAGGGATAGTGAACTCGCTTTTCCACCAAAGAACAAAATGTTAGGCTTGTACTTGGATGTCTTCTAAGTTGAGCAAAAATGAGCATTTGAAATCTGTGCTGCGGAGTTGAAAACAAGAGTACACTTGAATGCTAGAGGCTGGAATGGGGGGGGGGGGGGTTGCCTTTAGGTTCTTGAGCATCCAATAATACAGAAAAGAATATTAAGGTTTTCATTTTTATAATATTTCTTAAGGTCATATGCATATCTTACTCATGTACTAATTTTTTTCTTACAAAAATTATTGGAGACGGAAAAAAAAATCTAGTGATTAAAAGCACACAAAGCAAAAAGTTGAAAACCCTGTCTTTAAATCACACACAGTCTTACTATTTGGTACATATGTATATATAGTAAAAAGAAGTCTTAGTCTAAAACATTTTTGCCTTGCTAAGGGATAGTGAACTCGCTTTTCCACCAAAGAACAAAATGTTAGGCTTGTACTTGGATGTCTTCTAAGTTGAGCAAAAATGAGCATTTGAAATCTGTGCTGCGGAGTTGAAAACAAGAGTACACTTGAATGCTAGAGGCTGGAATGGGGGGGGGGGAAGTTAGAGAAATGACCCAAAGAAATGCAATATGATCTGTATCTCAGTGTATCTGACATGGTTTAGGGATATCTTTTCTCCTTATCTGTCTTCCTGATCTAGTGTTCTCTTTTTCCTTTAATAATACTAAATCTTGTTTTTTCCTTCTCATGTGTTTATTTATTATTCTTCAGTGTTTCTAAAGATACAGATCAGAGCATGCAAGGAGTCAATTAAAAAAAATGCTAGCAGACAGAGAAAGTGATGGGACATTAGGATCCCAAAGTTCTTAATCAGATTTCATTTGCTCTGATTATTGAGACGATGCATGGGAATAGAAATGGAGTGTTCATCTATTTATATGTGCTGGGTCCAAATTCTTGAACCCCTCTCCCTACAAAAATATAACCACTCTTAAAAGGCAAAGAGAAAATCATGAAAATGATTTGAAACTTTTATGACAGGAAAAGCCTTTAATAACCAAAGGTGAAATATTCAAGCCAATAAGAAAATACATGAGCTGCCCCAAATAGAAAATATTGGTAACAGCTCTGTGTTAAAATAGTGAAATATTGGCACCAACATTTACATGGCCGAATGTGAGGGGATTGCCTAATAAATAATGAAATAGTGGTACGGTGGAATCATCTGCAATTTTAAAATGAGGATTCAAAAGTACATTCATCATTGTGAAATTTTATTGTGATCAGCAGGAGTGAACCGTAGAAATGTCTCAATTTCTAGTGAAACAGAATGCATCTTCTAAGAACAAAAAGCAGTTAACTCAGTTAACTAGAAATGAGAGTACCTGACTTTGGGGAAATTCTTCAGGTTAGGCTGATAAAAAATAAACCCCTGGGACCAGCAGTTAGCGTAATGGATATGTTGCTGGACTCCCATGTAGTCAACCGTCCTTCGAATCCTGGACCTGGTGGCTTAAACTCAGGCTGGGCACATGTGCGTGTGTGCCCAAGATCCCGAGAGGAGAATGGAGGAGAAGAGGCTGCGATATGGCCATTCCCCCTCAGGGGTGATCTCTTGCTTTCTGTCTCTCTCTCTCTTTCTGGTGAGTGCATGCACCCTGTAGCAGAAACCTCTCCAAAAAATAAAAATAAATCAATAAACCCCTGTTTGGTGATTAATGTTCATTACCTAGTTCTACTTCTTCTAGACACTTAGTAGGCTTATATTTCCCTAGCCCTTTGGAGTTAGGATTGGGCATGTGATGTTTTAGCCAATGATGTCACTTCTGGAAAGAAGCTTTAAGACCCAGTGTGACAATGCTGTGCTTTCTTCTTTCCCTCTACTCTAGTGACTTGCAATATTCCAGGTGTGACTGTCCCATCAGCCTAAGCTCCAGAATGAACATAGCATACTCCAGGCCCATAGCTGACCTAGAGTGGACATGTGGAAAATAAATCACTGTGACGCCTCATCACTGAGACTTGGGGGTTACATGTTACTGCTGCATAACCCAGACTATTCTTGCTGATATATGCAGCTTCTGAAGTAATAAGCTTAATGTTCTGCTGGGATACACCTACCTAAGTCTTTATCCTGGCTATGCCACTAAATAGCTCTGTGATCCTGAGTAAATGATCTAAATGTGATTATAAGCCTCATATGTATAAAATGAAGACAATAATACTATCTTGTAGAATTAGTCTAATGATTAAGCAGAACAATGCTTAGTATATAGTACTTGGCACTCAGTAAGCCCTCATTAGATGTCAGCTCTTTGGTATTACTACTATATTGAGGAACTCTTAAGGAGCATGCACCTACCTTCCATGTCTAATGGACAGGAGTTGGTGAAAGTGTGTGTGTGTGCCAAGAAAATTCAATGAGACCTAAAATCAGATCCTAAGGTAAGACTATCTGTTAGAGTGATGAGAACAGACACCATGCCATCATTAATTCATTAGAACAAGTGACTCAACAGGGGTTGGCACTTGTCAAATCATTATCCCAAATTTCAAAGAACTTTGCTTTCATCTCCAAATACACCCATCGCAAAGAACTTCTTGAAAAGGTTTTAGTTTGGTAGCGCAGCAGGAGATTAGGAATCATAGACAATAGCGCTCCTACTTTCCTTTCTCTTTGCTGAAAACACCAGTAAACAGGATTATTCCCATCCTCTCCCTCTTTTTAGAAGTGTGATGCTAAGATTTTCACATCACTTATCCCCATGGGATTGGTTGTACAAGGCACCTTATCTGCAAGTCAAGCCTGCTTAGAAAAAAACATCATTAATAGTACCAGGAATGCTCTCCAATATACTGTTGATCCTTATTACTTGTGGATTCTATATGTATGGATTTGTTGACTCACTGAAATCTATCAATAACCCCCAAATCAACCTTGTGGTGCTTTCATAATGATTTGTGGACATTGTAGAGTGACAGTAAGTTTAAGTCCTCTGATGTGCACTTTGTAAGCTGAGACTGGACAATGAAAAATTCTATCTTCTGGTTTTTGTCAGATGATAATAAATGTCTTTTTCCCAGTTGATGTAGTGTCAGGGTTGTTTCTTGTTTCTTTTATTTATTTTTTTTTTGGAGAGATTTTCGCTATAGGGTGCGTGCGCTCGCCAGACAGAGACATAGAGACAGAAAGCGAGAAATCACCCTCCAGGGGGGATGGTCATGCTGCAATCCCCTCTCCTCCATTCTCCTCTTGGGATCCTGGGCATGCATGCACATGCGCCCGGCGTGAGTTTTAAGCCACCGGGTCCGGGACGCAAACCGTGGTCGACTACGTGGGAGTCCAGCGACATAGCCATTACGCTAACTGCTGGTTCCACTGTTTTCATTTTTTTTTTTTGAGAGTTTTTTTTCACTATAGGGCACATGCGCTCACCAGACAGACAGACAGAGAGAGACATAGAGACAGAAAGCGAGAAATCACTCCCCAGGGGGGATGGTCACTCCACAATCCCTTCTCCTCCATTCTCCTCTAGGGATCTTGGGCACGCATGCACATGCGCCCAGCGTGAGTTTAAGCTACCGGGTCTGGGACGTGAACCACGGTCGACTACGTGGGAGTCCAGTGACATAGCCATTATGCTAACTGCTGGTTCCCCCTTGTTTTCATTTTTGTGTCAGTGATCTTGATGTTTAAAATGGCTTCCATTTCGCATAGTGTAGAAGTGCTGTCTAAGCACAAGATGCGCCATATATAGGATTGTTGGGAAAGTCATGGCACATTTTTACATAGAAAAACAGAAAACTTTTTGTGTATATTATATACATACATACACACACTCACACACAGTGCTAGATAAGCTTTGCTTCAGGCATTAGTTATAGTGCTAGTAGCCATGAGTTCAATGATAATGAATCAATGATATACACTAAATAAAGTGGCTTTAAAGAGAAATACACATAAACCAAGGTTATGTATTGATCTGTTGACGAAAATATGACCAGAGGCTTGCAAGAACTAAACCTGTATTTCCCTTAGGAGAAGGGCTCTGCATTCACTAATTCATTGTTCTTGGTGAGTTAATGGAACACAAGTACTATGAATAATGAGAACTGGCTGTTAACTTCTTTAAAGGTTTGGTTAAATTATTCGAGAAGGCAAGTAAAATGATGAAAAACATGTCAACTGAGTAAGGAATTAAAGCTAACAGGTAACCATTTTCTAGGAACCAGGAGGATTTTTTCATGAACCACAGGGCAGGTAGAATTGAATTTTGAAGTCTTCACTGAACAGAGGTCAAATCTTTTCTGTACTCTGTCAATATTATTGCTCTGTCAATGGGCACAGAGAGCTCAAGGCATTGATTAAGTGAGGATGATTGAAAGCTTGGCGGAGTAGTAGACTAGCTAGGGTCCTGCAGGGAAATAAAACCAGTAGGAGATATAGACAAAGGGTCTTCCAAAAGTTCATGGAAAATATATACTATAAAAAACTGCACATTGGGGGACTAGCAGTAAGTGTAATGGCTATGTCGCTGGACTCCCATGTAGTTGACCGTGGTTCGAGTCCCAGACCCGGTGGCTTAGAACTCACACCGGGCACGTGTGCATGTGTGCCCAAGATCCTGAGAAGAGAATGAAGAAGGGATTGTGGTGTGGCCTTCCCCTGGGGGGTGATTTCTCACTTTCTGCCTCTCTCTGTCTGTCTGTCTGGCGAGAGCATGCATCCTATAGCAAAACAAACAAACAAACAAACAATAAACCAAAGCTACACATTGGTTTCAGGACATTTTTGCACAAAATAAATTTACTCTAGCTCCATTTTTTTTTTCAAGAGAGATTTTTGCTATAGGGTGTGTGTACTGTTAGCCAGAGAGACAGAGAGACAGATAGAAAGAAATCACCCTGCAGGGGGGATGGCCACATTGTAATACCCTCTCCTCCATTCTCCTCTGAGGATTTTGAGCACACACATACACATATGTCCAGAGTGAGTTTTAAGTTGCCAGGTCCAGAACTTGAACTGTGGTAGACCTCATAACCATTACGCCATGTGCTGGTCCCTACCTTAGCTCCATTTTTCCATGAATTTGTGTGTGTGTGTGTGTGTGTGTGTGTGTATGTGTGTAGTACATATGTAGTAGGTTGTCAGGAAAGTCATGATGTATTTTTCTTTTTTTTCTATGCAAAAATGAATCATGACTGTCCTAACAACCCTAGTATGTGTGTGTCTATACATGTACATATATACATATAAAAGAGAGAGAGAGCAAGAGAATGCAAGACAGAGAGAGAGAGAGAAGAAAGAGAATTAGAGAGAGGAGAGATTGATTGATTGAGTACGAAGAACTGGTGATCGTAGAGGCTGAGAATTCCTATAATCTTCTGTCTGCAAACTGGAGACCAGGAATGCTGGTAGTATAATTCAGTCCAAGTGGTAAGGTTCGAGAACTAGGGGAGCCAATAGTTTAAATTGCAGTTCAAAGATGAGTTAAGATGTGCCAGCTCAAGTGAGGCAGGAACAGAAAAGGGAGAATTATTTCTTCCTCAGCCTTTTGTCCTATTCAGGCTATCAACAAATTAGATAATACCCACTCACATTGGAAAAGGTGATTTATTTTACTGAGTTTGCCAGTTGAAATGCCAACCTCATCTGTTTACAGCCTCTCATGGACACATCTAGAATTCAGGTTTAATCTGGGCACCCTGTGGTTCAATCGAGTGGATACATATACATAAAGCTAACCATCACAAGTAGCAAGTTGTATGTAATACATTTTTGCATTTCAGAGTCCCCATGGATGTGATTCCATAAATAACACTTTTGCTTAACACAGAAATGTTGCTGAGCACACTCTGACTTATGCTCAACAGATGGAGAAAGCTCCCACTGCATAATGCACAGCTCAATTTGCACAGACACAATTTGCACAGATTCGGTTCAGGCAGCAATTCAGTTTCTGACAGTCTGATCACAAGCAAGAGTCCTCTCTCCAAACAACAGTAGTTATGGATTGTAAAGTTATTCTTCTTTTTTCTTTTGTCTCTAAAATCCAGTGGCTCCATTATAAGTATTTTACCAGGGTTTACCATAAAACGAATTGGGGTTAGGCACACACAATGTGCCAGGTCTGGTACAAAGAGATTGTACACTATCAGGTTCCTTGAGTCATAGGAATGGGCAGCGGGCAGAGCTGAATGGCTCAGAAAGCTTTCTACTATTCCTAACCCTCTCAAATAAGAAGGGTGGAAACACAGAGGCCACTCCCACTGCCCTAGCACTCAAATCCTAACTGGCTAACACAATGAGACCATTTCCATCATGTTCCTCTCTGATTTACTAAGTCACCACCAGGGATTCAAGGTTCCAGGGTTGTCCCTGGTTATCTGGGCCTTTATCCCCAGTATGGAACATTTGTCATCCAATCCTATTTCTATACATTCCCAGCATTCAAAACTCCCCACCCCACTCCCGTGCTCACTAAAATTAACAGTTCATTACTAGCACAACTCTCTCTGTCCTCGACCTCATTTCTGAATGTCCCATTTGCCTTTGTGCTGTAAATGAAATATAGCTCCTCCCCAAGACCTGGCTCTGTGCCCTCAGAAGGTGGCTGTTTTCCCTCTCACATTCCTTTACCACTAGGATTCCCTGATTTTCTGCAAAACTCTCTCCCTCCATTCTCCATAACTACCCATAACCATCATTTTAAAACTCATACTATAAAAATGAATCCATTTGAGATACTAAACCCTCTTTGGTCCAGCCTTTACAGACTTCAAGCTATATCTTATTTCTGTCATTCTTCTTCCTCTTCTTTTTTATTATTATTATTATTATTTTTGAAGATGTTTGCCATAGGGTGCCTGCACTCATTGGAGGGGAAGAGAGAGAGAGAGACAGTGAGGGAGAAAGTGAGAAATCCGCCCACCCCCGCAGGGGGGATGGCCATGCTACAATCTTTTCACCTCCATTTTCCTGCTGGAATCTTGGGCACACACACACACACACACACACACACACACACACACACACACACAAAACCAGCGTGATTTTCAAAGCACCAGCTCTGGAACTTGAACCATGGTCATCCATGTGGGAGTCCAGCGATGTAACCACTAAATCATCTGTTGACCCCTATCTTCTCATCACTTGAAGACTTTAGCTTCTGGATCCCTGTCACTGTCTCTATTACAATCTGTAATAATTGTAGTATGGAAATAGATGATCCTTTCAATGTCTTACCTCTCAGTACCTTCACCCTCCCTTGAATGACTTTCTTCTCTCCTGCTCCACTACACTACTCTGGTATTTGCCAGTAACTGCATGGGTCCATAATCTCAATCTCAGGATCTCGCAGCTTTACCACCACTTTCTGTTTTATAGTTTACATTCTTTAGTACCCTACATCCAACTATCCTTCAACTCCCTGGGTCCTCCAATTAATTGACCTTATTAACTTTCTAACTCTCTCTGTAGTTACCTCCTTCATACCCAGCCTGGATTCATAATACATTATTAAAAGTCCATTGCTGGGGCCAGCAAGTGGAGTGGTGGTTAAGGTGCTGGCATTTCCACATGACAGACCATGGTTCAAATCTTGGACCTGGTGATTTGCTTGCTCACTCTCCCTCCCTCCCTCTCTCTCTCTCTATGTAAAAACTCAAGTAGAAAATAAATAAATAAAATAATTCTTAAAAAAACCCCAAAAGTCCATTGCTTACATAGTTATCTATCAAGGACATAATTCCTCCCCCTACCCCAGTGCCATTGTCCTTGCTAGTAAAATCCCAACCTGCTAAAACTTAAACTTAGCTCATTCAAAATCTATACCCATGATGTTGAAGAAAAATGCCCCATCATGCTAACTGGACCACCATTCTTTTCTTTCCTCTCCTTCCCTTCCCTTTTTCCTTCCCTTCCCCCAACCCTCTCTATTACTCTCTCTGCTTATTTTTTTTTTTTTTTTGAGAGATTTTCACTGTAGGGCGCGTGCGCTCGCCAGACAGACAGAGAGAGACATAGAGACAGAAAGCGAGAAATCACCCCCCAGGGGGGATGGTCACGCCGCAATCCCTTCTCCTCCATTCTCCTCTCAGGATCTTGGGCACTCACGCACACGCGCCCGGCGTGAGTTTTAAGCCACCGGGTCCGGGACGTGACCCGCGGTCGACTACGTGGGAGTCCAGCGACATAGCCATTACGCTAACTGCTGGTTCCCTCTCTCTGCTTATTTTGTACTTACTCATCTCTTCTAAAACCTTTGACACTTGTCTAACAACTCTTCCTTTCTCAGATGTTCTTGCTTATTGTCTCACTGCCAAAATAGAAACATTTAAAAAGAGAGCTGATCAGGCTCCCACACTCCCTTACCTCCTGTTTCCATGGATGAATTCCCTTTGCTCTTACCTAAAGCCAGAACCTTCATTTATATTCACGGTCCTATATCCTCTCCCCTAATCAAGCATCACTGAACAAAAACAATTTTTTTTTCTCCCTTTAAAAAGAGATGCTTGGAGCTGGGAGTTGGTGTGCTGGTTGAGGCACTAGCCATGACCAACCATGGTTCGAGTCCTAGATCTGGTTGCTTGAAAAATCATGCCAAGTGCATGTGTGTGTATGTTTATGCCCAAAATCCCAGGAAAAGAATGAAGGAAAAGGGATTGTTGGATGGCCATTCACCCTGGGGAGTGATTTCTCACTTTCCCTGTAACTGTTTCTCACTCAAGCACATGCACCCAATGACAAAAACCTCAGGGGGAAAAAAAGAAAAGATCTTTCCCAGGCGTCCATTTGCTTCATTGTAAATACTCATTTCTCTACGTTCCTTTGCAGCAAAACATCTTGGAAGAACTGAATCTCACCGATGCCTTCACTTCCTCCTTCCCATGTATTTTGGTGTTGGCTGAAAAATCCTCCAAGGCTAGAATTCACATGCAGGAAAAGAGAAAGGGGAGAAGGAAAGAAAGAGATACAAGCAAAACTTCTTGACTGGGTCCCTTCTCTTTAAGTGCAATCCTAATAAATAACCAGCTGGTTGTTTCACCCATGCCCACATCTTCCTTTCTGACCTTCCTACCATTGAGAAAATCCTTATGTCAGTGCTTGAGTCAGAATTTTAAGGCTGCTGACCTAAACCTTTCTGCTTGGACAGAACCAGAATTGGATTTCAAGCAAAAAATAAATCCCACATAACATATTTTTTCCAAGCGTCTGTTTTTCTTTTGGTCATGAGGGAAGTTATAAAGTCATACAATTCGGTTTAGGAAAAAAAAAAGTTACCCTACAAAAGCAAGCGAGCATAGGATAGAAATGAAATTATAAATTGTTCACCACTTCGAGATTGTTTGATTGTACTGCTTCTTAGCTA
>NW_006160168.1:3243382-3244870 GCF_000334495.1 Tupaia belangeri chinensis | reverse complement strand
CAGCAGGGTGGATTTTTAAGGTAAAGACTAACACATATTATTCCAAGGCTACCTTTGTATGCTTAAATGCTTTCACTGTTAAGGCTACATGGACTGTGAAGGTAGCTGTATTTTCTAAACAGCATGCATTTTTTATGTGTATTTCAGTTACAGCTAAAACTTGAAGTAAACACATGCTTTTCTGGATTGGAAATATTTCTACATTTATTCCTAAAATTCTCTAGGTTTAACCTAATATGATTTTCAAATTATTTTGTTTAATGAATTATGTATTTTCTCTACAAAAACTTGGAGTAACAAATACATCCCCTTTCAAGGTCCCTTCAGATGACCCTAAAGCCACTCTTGAATACTTATTTTTAGTTTGCTTAATTTCAAATGGTGAACTGTTTGAAAACACCTAATCATAATACACAGAAAACTTTCTGAGGTGAATTTGCAAAGTCATCTCTTTTGCTTTCTTTGGCTCCAAAAAGTTCAACTTCTATGTCTTGGCTTTTCTTTGGAAGAGAAGAGACCCAATTAGTCACATGCTAATCAGAATTCTGGGTTTGAATGTGCAATGAATCATTCATTTTTATCAAAGAGCCAACTTGACACAAATTGGGACAGATCATTTAGAAAGGAATAACAAGAGTCAGGCCCTCCCAGAAATGAAAGAAGATCCATTACTTTCTAGATGCCATCAGCTTTGCGAGGCCCTTACCTTGTCGATTATTACTCTGCTATGTCTAATGTCTGGACTCACAACACAGTTTCTGTCCCACAACAGTGGGACTGGAACGTAAAGGAGAGTAATCATCATTAACTGTTTCAAAATACCTTTGGATTTTCAACTTTACCCTCTGCTTTGGGCAAAGGAAATTTACTGGAAAATTAGCTTATCATCAGCACCTCTCCCTCCCCCAGTCCTATTAGTCTCCTAACTGATAGGTGACTAGCTACCATCAGGCCCCCAAAGCCTATTTCCACTCAGACATTGGAATGATTACCTATGTAATTCATTCATTTCCTTCTTTAGTCACTCAACAAACATCTGTTGAAAATGTTGGACTCTATATCAAGTACTAAACAGGTTTATTTCATTAAGACATAGCTGGTGCCCTCAGGAACTCACATTTCATGGAGATAACAATAACGATATGTTATAATCATGAAAGAAGCTACTGGGACTCCTTATCTGGATGTCTCATCATAGACCTGCCAGAATCCTTCTGGAGTGGGTTTTTGCATTCCTTTTGTCAACGTAGCTTCTGACATTTTTCTGTTGGGAGTCTTAGGAGAAGGGAGAGCCCCTCTTCCACTGTAGAATTAAAAATGCTGAATCTTTCCTTTCTCAGCCTCCCTTGCAGCTAAGTTGGGACCACACAATTTAGGCTTCTTTTATTAATGCCTCTGTCATTTATTTTGAGGGGTGGCCTTGGGCTGGTATTGATAGTGGCAGCATGGAGAATTTGGTGCTGGGAGAATAGGGAGTGTAGCAGGAAT
>NW_006160168.1:3218261-3243351 GCF_000334495.1 Tupaia belangeri chinensis | reverse complement strand
TGTCCTTACCAGATCTGTTCAGCAGTGCTCATGGCTTGATCACCCCAAGCTAGATCTTTAGACTTAGCAATTCTGTGGCTATCTACTATCCTTATAATTAAATTTTTTCCCGCTTACATTAGGCAGATACCTGAAATTTTTGTTTTGAAAGGTAAAGACATAAGTGCCAGGTCAATAAAAGGTGATTACATTGTAATACTCTTCAGAACTTGATTGCATTGTGGGCCAGCAGGTGGCTGGACTCCCACATGGTTAATTGCAGTTTAAGTCCTAGACTTAGTGGCTTAAAACTGGTGCCAGTAGTGTGTGCATGTGTACCCAAAATCATAGGAGGAGAATGGAGGAGAAGAGATTGTGGCATGGCCATCCCCCTTGGGGGGGGTGGTTTCACTAGCCGCTGAAGGAGGTGATTTCTTACTTTCCCTCTCACTGTCTCTTTCTGGCAAGCACATGTGCCCGATGGCAAACAAAACAAAACTTGATTGAATTGACTTGTTTAGGGACTCTACTAGATCCTTTACCTTAAGGTGTTAGCTTCTGTAACTATGAAATTTTAAGTCATATTTATCAGAAGTATCCCCAGGCTTAAAAACTAATATTCTTATTGATCAAAAGAATTTAATAACCTAGAAATACTGATTGTGTTTACTATTGGTTATAGACTTTTTTCTTTTTTTTTTTTTGAGAGCTCAGTTTAATACCTTTTATCATAAGCCTGGTTTATTATTTGTTCTACTTTGTTCTCTTTTTTAAGTGTTTTAAAAATACTTGGCTTTGGTTCACTTTTTAAAAAGTATACTTGCAACAACTGTTTCATTATTTTGAATAATGTTTAAAAATAATCACATGGACAGATCAAGGCTAGACAGACCATAGCAAAGATGATGAAAGGTTACTGAAAATTTTTTCTGTTTTTTGATTTTGTTTTGTTTGTTTGTTTGCTTTAGATTTTGTATGCGCTTGCTGGTGAAAGACAGAGAGAGGGAAAAAGTGAGAAATTGCCTTTAGTGGGGATGGCCATGCCCAGTCAGTTCTCTAGTCTCCTCTTTGGAATTCGGGCATGCACACACATGCCCAGCATTTTTTTTTTTTTTTTAGAGAGGTTTTTGCTATAGGGCACGTGCGCTCTCCAGAGAGACATAGAGACAGAAAGCGAGAAATCACCCCCCAGGGGGGATGGTCACGCTGCAATCCCTTCTCCTCCATTCTCCTCTTGGAATCTTGGGAATGCACACACACGCACCCGGCATGAGTTTTAAGCCACTGGGTCTGGGATGCAAACCGTGGTTGACTACATGGGAGTCCAGTGACCTAGCCATTAGGTAACTGCTGGTCCCTTGGCATTCTTGATTTTATATGTGAGGATTTATTTCTTGGTTCTATTCTATCCATTGGTCTATGTCTGTCCCTATGTCAGTACCACATTATTTTGATTATGGTTGGCTTATAGTAAGTTTGGAAATCAGGACATATGGTCTTCTATCTGTTCTTTTTAAAATATTATTTTGTCTATTCTGGATCCCTAGAGATTTTTTATAAATTATAGAAAGGGTTTTCTATTTCTGCAAAAAATGTAATTGGGCTCTATATAGGAATTACATTGAATCTGCAGGTTACTTTGGGTAGTATTGACAATATGACATTATTTAATCTTTCAAATCATGAATAGGAGATATATTTCCATTTGCTTATATCTTCTTCAATTTCTTTCATAAATGTTTTATAAATTTTCATTGTACAAAAATAATTCATCCTCTTAATTCTTAAGTATTTTACTCTTCGAGGCTACTATCAATGAAATTGTTTTCATAATTTTCTTTTATATAGATAGCTTATTGTTAGGGTACAGAAATGCAACCTACTTTTGCATGTTGACTTTGGATCTTGTTACATTACTGAATTTATTTATTAGTTTGGTTAGATTTTTAATGGAATATTCAGTGTTTGCTACATACAAAATCATGTAATCGGCAAACATGTCACATCTTCCTTTCCAATTTAAATGCCTTTTATCAGTTTTCTTGCTTAATTTTTCTGGCTGAAACTTTTGGCACGACATTGAATAGAAATGATTAAAGTGAGTATCCTTGTTTTGTTCATCTTGCTTTATCCCTGGTCTTAGTGGGAAAACTTTTAGTATTTCCCTTTCAGTGTGATATTCATTGTGGGTTTTTCTTATATAACTTTTATTATATTGAGACAATTTTCTTTTATTTCTAATCTCTTTAGTGTTTTTGTCATGAAAGTATATTGAATATTGTTAAATGCTTTTTCTGCATCAATTAATATGAGCTTTTTCCTCTTAATTCTATTAGTAAGTGTATTTCATTGATTTTCATATGCTGAAACATCTTTTTATTCTGGAAACAAATATCACTTGGTCATGGTGCATAATCCTTTTAATATAGTGCTAAATTTGCTTTGCTAGTACTTTGTCGCGGAGTTTTTGCATGGATGCTTATAAGGGATTTTGATCTGTGGTTTTCTTGCCCCATAGTGTCTATGTCTGGCTTTGTTATCAGGCTAACACTGGCCTCAGAAAAAGTTAAGAAGTGTTCCCTTTTCATTTTTTATTTTTGAAGGGGTTTAGAAGAATTGTTGCTATTTTTCATTAAATACTTGGAAGAATTTGCCAATGAAACCATCAGCTCAGAGCCTTCTCCTCCATTCTCATCTCAGGATCTTAGGTATGTATGACATGTATCTGGCATGAGTTTTAAGCTGCTTGGTCTGGGCCTTGAACTATGGTTGTCTATGTGGGAGTTCAGAGACATAACCATTATGCCATCCAGTTCCTTTTCAGGAGATTTTTGATTATTAATTCAATTTCCTTACTAGTTATAGATCCATTCAAATTTTCTATTTCTTCATGATTGATTCTTGATAAGTTTTGTGTTTCTAGAATTTGTCTAACTGTTGACATACAATTATTTATAGTACCCTCTCATAATCTTTTATTTTGTTTAAAAAGTTTAAAAATTTTAAGTTTATTTATTTATTCCACAAGTGTGTGTGAGAGAGAAAGAGAGAGATGGAGAGACCACACACTGAAAAGGGTCTTGAGGCTGTGACTCACTCCCAACTTCAGCTAACCCAGACCACAGGCATGAGTGTGCTCAATGTACTGAGGGAGGTCTCCAGACTTGAACCTGGAACCATCTATGTGAGTCAGCCTCATAGATGACCGTGTTTTCCTGCTGCACCACTGTCTTGTCCCATTGTTATTAATTTTTTGAGAGGTTTTTGCTATAGGGCGTGTGCGCTCACCAGACAGACAGAAAGAGAGACAGAAAGCGAGAAATCACCCTCGGGGGGGCGGGGAGGGAATGACCATGCCACAATCCCTTCTCCTCCATTCCCCTCTCAGGATCTTGGGCACACATGCACATGCACCCAGCGTGAGTTTAAGCCACTGGGTCTGGGACTTGAACCGCAGTTGACTACATGGGAGTCCAGCAACATAGCCATTATGCTAACTCTGGTCCCCTTTTTTATTGCTGTAGAATTAATAGTAATATTGTGACTTTCATTTCTAATTTAGTAATCTCTCTTTTTCTGTCTATCTAGCTAAAGGCTTGTCAATTTTGTTGATGTTTTTCTAAAGAGCTACTTTTTGTTTCATTTCTTTTCTCTATTATTTATTCTCTATATTATTTATTTCTGCTCTAATATTTATTATTTTCTTCCTTCTGATAGCTTTGAGTTTAGTTTGCTTTTCTTTTTTGAGTTCAAGTTATTAAGTTGGGTTGTTGATTTGAGACCTTATTTTTCGATGTCTGAATTTATAGCTGTAGACTTCCTTTTCACCCTTGCATTTCCTGTGTCCATGACTTTGGTATGTTGGGCTTTTGTTTTTATTTCTTTTTAAGTATTTCCCTACTTATCTGTGATTTCTTATTTGATCAATTGATTGTTGAACAGTGTGTTAATTTTCACAATTTTTATGAATTTTCTACTTTTCTTTCTTTTACTGATTTTTAACTTTATCTTATTGTGGTCATAGAAGATACTTTGTATGATATCTATCTTTTAAAATCTACTGAAACTTCATTTGTCCCCTCATATATGGTGCATCCTGGAGAATTCCCATGTCCACTTGAGAAGAATGTGTATGTTATTGTTTTGGGTAGTGTTCTGTACATATCTATTACATGTGGGTTTTTTAAATTGTGTTTCTCATGTCCTCTAATTCCTTACTTAGGTCTAGTTATTCTGTACAACATCAAAAGTAGAATACTGATTTTTCACTTACTATGAAATTATCTCTCTCTCTAATTATGTCAGTTTTTGTTTCACTTATTTTGATGGTCTGTTATTGGGTACGTAAATGCTAGTATTTTTTCTTTTTTCTACATTGAACCTTTTATTAATATATAATACCTTTCTTTGTTTCTGATAATTTTCTTTGTGTCTATTTTGTCTTATACTAGCATCTTTTTTGGTTACTATTTGCAGAGAATATCTTTTTCCATCCTTTCACTTTCTTTTCTTTTTTTTTTTTCCATTCCTTCACTTTCGTTTTTTTTTTTTTTTTTTTTTTTTTTAAGAAGTTTAAGAAAGATAGAAATCAAGAAATCACCTCCCAAGGGGGATGGCCATGCCGCAATCCCTTCTCCTCTATTCTCCTCTCGTGGCCTTGGGCATGCACGCACACGTGCCCAGTGTGAGTTTAAGCCACCAGGTCCAGGAATCGAACTGTGGTCAACTACATGGGAGTTTAGCGACATAGCCATTAAGCTAACTGTTGATCCCCCATTCTTTCACTTTCAATAAATTTGTGTCTTTGGATTTAAATTAATTCTCTAGGAGGCAGCATATAGTTGTATTTTTTAAAAATAAATTCATTCTGCAATCTCTGTCATTAGGAAGTTTTAAGAGGAATTTTCTTCTGCCTTTTGTAATTTATGTGTGTGTGTTTGTGTGTCTGTGTGCACATGTGCCTATGGCATTTTTTGTCACTCATTTCCCGCATTACTGTCTTCTTTTGTGCTTGACTTTTCTGTTATTATTAACAAAGTGAAAACAATTAATTTTATTTTCTTTCCATTTCCTTTTGTGTATATTCTATAGCTATTTTCTTTGTGGTTACTATGGGATTACATTTAACATCCTAAAA
Source organism: Tupaia belangeri chinensis (assembly GCF_000334495.1). Classification (NCBI taxonomy): domain Eukaryota; kingdom Metazoa; phylum Chordata; class Mammalia; order Scandentia; family Tupaiidae; genus Tupaia; species Tupaia belangeri. The sequence continues at coordinate 3,238,235 of NW_006160168.1, read as the reverse complement.
TTACATAACCTAGTTTAAGTTTAGGCCAGGTTAATATTAAAAAAATACAAACATTGTTCCTTTAGAGCTTCATTCTACCTTTCAGCTGTTGATGTTACAAAATTATATCATTATACATTGTGTACTTAAAAACATAATGTAATGTTAACAGTGCACAAAGTCTCTTAAATTATACAGAAAACAAAATGTGGAGTTACAAACCAAAGGTAAAATCATACTAGATCTTAGACTAATATTTTTTTAAAATATATTTTAAATTACATACAAAACAAGAAGTAGAGTTATGAGCCATAGGTACAATACTAGTTTTTGTGAAACCAGCAGATGGCGTAATGGTTATGTTGCTGAACTAGCACATAGTTGATCACGGTTTGAGTCTTGGACCCGGCAGCTTAAAACTCACACTGGGCACGTGTTTGTGTGTATGTGTGTGTGTGTGTGCCTAAAGTCCCTAGAGGAGAATGGAGAAGGGGAGAAAGGATTGTGGCATGGCCATTCCCTCAGGGGTGGGTATGTGTGTGATTTTTTTGTTTGTCTCTGTCCAGTGAGTGCATGCACCCTATAGCAAAAATCCCTCTCTTAAAAAAAAAATCTAGTTTTTATAATTGACATGAATTTGTTTTTATGATATCTTCCTTTTTATGGCTTCAAGCTATTGATTGTCCTGTTATTTTATTCTGCAGGACTCCCTTGAAAATTTCTTCAGAGCAGGTCTAGTGGTTCCAAACTCACTCTGCTTTTCTCTATCTTGGAATGTCTTGAATTTACCCCTCACTTTTGAAGGGCAGTTTTGCTAGACATAGGATTCTTGATTGGTGATTTTTATCATTTAGCACATTGAGTATATATACATACTGCCTACTAACAAACCAAAATTTCTGAAGAAAATCTACTTTGAATTTATTAAGATCTCTTGTATGTAGTGAGTCACTTCTATCTTAATTTTCTTAAGGTTTTTATCTTTGTCTTTTAAAAATTTGATTATAATGTATTTTGTTATGGGTTGCGTTGAGTTTTATCTTTTTTGAGAATTACTTAATTTATTATTAAAATTTCTTATAGGGCTCACATGCCCACCAGAAAGAGAGAGAAAGAAAGAAAAAGCAAGAGACCAGTCCAGGACTCGAACTGTGGTCAGCCGTGCGGGAATCCAGTGCCTTTAACCACCATGCCACCTGCTGGCCCCATGTGTTTAGTTTATCTTATTTGGAGTTTGTTGTGTTTCCTGTGTGTTTATATTTGCATCTTCCATTAAAGTTGGGATGTTCTTAGCCATTACTTAAGTATTCTCGTTCTCTCTTTGTCTCTATCTTCTCTTTCTGAGACTCTCAAAATAAATATGTTGATTTGTTTGATCAAGTTCTACAGGTTTCTTAAGCTTTGTCCACTTTTCTTCAATTTTTACTTCTGCTCCCCAAACTCAGTATTTTTTATTGTTTTGTTTTAAAACTTATTGATATTTTTATTCTTTCCAAAGTCTGCCTTTAAATCACTGCAGTAAATTTTTTTACTTCAATTATTGTACTTTTCAGCTTTAGGATTTTTTTTTTTTGGAAGGGTTACTTTTCATGTTTTCAATCTTGTTATTCATGTTTTCATTTTGTTAATACACTGTTTTATTAAATTTTTCCACTCTTCCTTTAGTGTTTTGAATATCTTTAAGACAGCTGCTTTTGTCTAGTTAAACCTGCAATGGTCTTTTTAAGGAAAAGTTTCACTTTATTTTTTCCCTTTGGTCATTTTTCTATTATTTTACATGCCTTGCAATTTTGTTGTTGTTGTTGAAAATTGGACATTTGATTCTAATAATGTGCAAACTACATTCTCCCACTCCCTACTCTCCAGTGTTTGCTGTTTTAGTTATTGCTTGTTTATTTATGTATTTACTTTTTATTTTTTTTATTGCTGTAGGTAACTCCAATGGAAGAGTTCCAAGTGGTCACCTTTTATTTTATTTTTATTTTATTTTTTTTTTTATTTTTTATCATCATCATAATCTTCTTTATATTACATTGGATTACATATAACTTTACAGTGTTTTACATTGTTTTTTCAAAAGGGAATGCCATGCATGTCAGTCAATACAGAGACATTAATCTCCCTGCTTCACCATTCAATATCTTTTCTATATTTTCCCCAATCAGTATTATTATTATTCTAATTATTTTTTAAAACAGTCAATTGCTATTTCTCACTTTGCTTGTAAAAATACTTTGCCCATTGTGAAATACTTCTCAGACCAATCCAGTTGAGAATACTATACATGTCATCACCATAGAGTGCGGATAGTCGGTATATATTGAGTGGATACATACAATATCTTTCTTTCATAGCCTGGCTTACCTCACTCAGCAATAGATCCTCCATATCTGACCACTTTCTATCAAATGCCAGGGTCTTGTTATTTGTTATGGCTGAGTAGTATTCCATAGAGTATATATACCACACTTTTCCAATCCATTCATGTTTGTGGACATTTAGGTTGGTTCCATGTCTTGGCAATTGTGAATAATGCTGCAATAAACATTGATGTGCAAGCACTTTTCTGACTGAGCGATCTCCTGTCTTTTGGGTAAATACCCAGAAGTGGGATTGCTGGATCAGATGGTAGTTCTATTTGTAGATCTTTGAGGAACCTCCATGTTGTTCTCCACAGTGGTTGAACTAGTTTACATTCCCACCAACAGTGTAGGGGGGGTCCCTTTTCACCACATTCCCGCCAACACTTCTCACTTTTTATATTATTAATCTTTGGTCACCTTTTATGAACACTTAAACTTTCCTTTAATTCCCATAGTGTCTGTTGCTGCTAGGCTATCTTTCTAGATCACATAAGGGGGGAAGGTTAGAAACACAGTTTATGAGAATGGGAAAAATAGATCTTGAGTCCCTAGTGATATTTATTATTATAGGTCACAGTATTTTGATTTAATATATTTCATTTTAGAGCTGTATATTATACCATATGCTGACATCTGTTTTAAATTACATTAACAAATATTTATTTTTAATCCTATAATAGGCTTTTAAAGTTTCAATATAGCAGTTCAGTAAAATATACAGTCAAAATACCATGTTTTAATGTGAGCTGGAAAAATTCAATGGTCAATGTTGCTATCTCATCAACTTTACACATTATTTGTGTGTGTGTGAAACAATTCTTTCAGTGTGCTTTCAGTATTTAGAAATTGATTGTCTTTCCTTTTGGTTTGATACTGTTTTTCATTTGTACAAATCATTTACATGATTTCAAAGCCAAATAATAAAATGAAGTATTAGGGTTCAGCATCACTGCTGTGAAGCCCCCAGCCAGTCCGCTCTTCTTCCAAACCCCAGATGCTAGAAAAGGTAGGGAAAATTCTTTCTTTCCTCTTTTCTAACTTAAAAAAAGTTTTTTTCCCCCTTATACCTTTCTCTTGCTAATTTTTCTCTCCTTCTCCCATATAGGACAAGGTTCTTGCAGCCACCTTCATTCTTAGGTGTGTACTGTCCTTTTAGGGCAGTGAGCTTGTTTTCTGCATGGTTTTCATTTTCCAATTTTATCTCGTTTTTTTGAGGTGGTTTACTCTTTTATTTCAGGTGGTTTTGTCTTGTTCTTTCCTTTTTTTCTTTATTTTCTCTCCCTTTTAGTGTTTGCTATTGTCTTTTTCTTTTATCCTGCTTTCTCACTTTTCTGCTCCACCTTCATCCACTTCCTAGACAAATCTAGGTGCATAGTAGCCAAACATCTAAAAACTGTGAGGCTCAGAGAAATCACTCCTCAACTGAAATTGTTGAAAAAGGAGAGAAATTTGTCTTCATAACTCTGATCCTAAAACTCCCCCGGTTGTTACCATGTTGGAAAATACTGTAGAAGGGAGAATTTAGCACAGAATTATTTCACAGTTTAGAGAAACACATGAGTTCAGTTAAAGAAATTTTCTTCAACAAAATAGCCAAAAATGAATATATTAACAAATGATTAAAAATCAGAGAAGAGCTTAAAGGATGAGAGAACCAAGTATTATATCTCCAACAATAGAGTAACTTGTCTCCAAGTATGGAAAAATTGAAGGATATTACCAAAATGTCAGAAAAAGAATTTAGAGTACTTATGGTGACAAAGCTTAAGATGCTAGAGAAAAGAGACATTGAACTCCAGGAGTTGAGAAAGTCCTTCCATGATATGAAAGAAATTAGGAACCATAAAAAGAATCAAATGGAACTGATAGAGATGGAGTCTGTAATACAGGAAATCAACCTCCCTCAGAAGTATTAAAAGCAGATTAGATCATGCAAAAAATTAAATTTCAGAGATAGAAGTCAAATCTCTGACCTTAAAGAAAAAATCACCAAAAAGATTGAAAAAATAGCCAAGAAAATGAGGATAAATATACAAGTAACAATAGACATCATTAAACTCCCAAACATCTGAATAATTGGTATCCCAGAAGTTGAAGATACTAATAAGGGCATTGATAATCTATTTCATAAAATCCTAAAAGATAACTTGCCAAGTCTAGAGAAGCACTCAAATATTCAGACCCAAGAAATACAAAGAATCTCAAATAGAATCAACCCACGAAGCTCCTCTCCATGTTACATCATAGCCAGATTGACTAAAACCACAGACAAAGACAAGACACCAAAACTGGCAAGAGAAAAATATCATTACCTACAAAGTTTATCACATTCAGGCTAACATTGGACCTCTCATCAGAAACAATGCAAACAAGGAAAGAATGGGGAAATATACTCAAAATGTTAAAGGAAAAACAATTTCAACCAAGATTACTATACTGGCAACATTATCTTTCATATGGGAAGAAAACATAAAAATATTCTCAGATAAACAAAACCAGAAAGACTTTATGGACTCCAGACCAGCTCTTCAAGAAATCCTGAAGGGGATGCTATACCAAGAAAAAATAAAGACGGATAAAAATAAGAGAACAAAAACCAACCAAGAATATTGCCAACTTAACGGTAGGGACAAGTCTGGAAATATCAACAATAATGTTGAATGCTTAAGGTTTCAATTCTCCAATCAAGAGACTTGAACCGGCTGAATGGGTATAAAACCAGAAACCCTCCAATCTGCTGCCTCTAAGGAACACATCTCATGGATAAAGATATGCATGTACTAAAAGTGAAGGGCGGGAAAAAGGTATTCCATTAAAACAGAAACCAAAAAAAGAGTGGGAGTCACAATACTGATTTCATACAAAATAGGCTTTAAGACAAAAACTCTAAGAAAAGACAAAGGAGGGCATTATACAATAGTAAAAGAGATAATTTATCAAGAAGATATAATGTTTATAAATTCTATGCACTCAATTGAGGAGCACCTAAATATATGAAGGACAGACTGCTAGATCTAAAAGGAGAAATAGATGGCAACACACTAATTGTTGGAGATCTTAACACCCCATTATCATCTATAGACAAATCAGTGAGACAAAAAATAAGCAAAAAGATTCCGGACCTAAGTGATACCATAAATCAGATGGACTTTACAGACATCTATAGAACATTACACCCCCAAACCACAAAATATACATTGTTCTCACCCCACATGGCACCTCCTTGAAGCCTGATCACATGATAGAGCACAAAACGATCCTTTACAGATTAAAAGTCATAGAAACAATATCCAGCATCTTCTCTGACCATGATGAAATTAAACTTGATATCAATTTCAGGAAAAACCCTAAAAAATACACAAATACATGGAAACTAAATAACCTACTCCTGAATGACTTCATGACTACTGAAGAGATTAAAGTCAAAATCAAAAGATTCCTGGAAATAAGTGATAATGAGTTGCACTTATTAAACTTGTACACATGAGTTTCCAAATCTAAAGGACACAGCAAAAGCAGTCATAACAGGCATGTTCATAGCAATTAGTGCACATAAGAAAAAGAAGAAATGGTAGCAAATTGACAACCTAACATCCTGCCTCAGGGAATTGGAAAAGCAACAACAAAAAAATCCAAAAAATGCCAGGAGAAAAAAAAGTAATAAGGATTCAAGCAGATATAAATGAAATAGAAAATAAACAAACTACACAGAAAAAAATTAAAGCAAAGCTAATTCTTTGAAAAGATAAGCAAGATTGATACACTATTAGCGATACTGATTAAGAAGAGAGAAAGGAACCAGATAATCAAATTTGCAATGAAATGGGCAATATTACAACAGATGCAATAGAAATATAAAACATCATTAGAGAATACTATGAGCATCTATACAACAACAAAGAAGAAAGCCTGGATAAGATGGACAAATTTCTGGACACATATAATCTACCAAGATTGACTCAGGAGGACACAGAAAGCCTGAGTAGACCCATAACAAGCAATGAGACTCAGTAATAAAAACCCTCTCAACAAAGAAAAGTCCTGATGGCTTCACCTCTGAATTCTACAAAACTTTTAAAGATGAGGTAACCCCCATTCTTCTCAAGTTATTTCTAAAGATCCAAAAGTGTGAGCCAAAAGGAAAGAATTCTCCCAAGTTCATTTTATGAAGTCTCCATCACCCTCATTCTCAAAACAGATAAGGATATGACAAGAAAGGAGAACTATAGACCAATTTTTCTGATGAAATTAGAAGCAAAAATTGTCAATAAAATACTAGCAAATTGTATTAAAAAGATCATTCATCATGACCATGTAGGCTTTATTCCAGGGATGCAAGGGTGGTTCAACATACACAAAACCCCCATAAATGTAATACACCATATTAACAGAAAGATAAAAACTATATGATCATATCAATAAAAGCAGAAAAAGCATTTGAAAAAACACAACATCCCTTCACATTCAAGACTCAGTAAAATAGTCATAGGATTATTTCTCAGCATAATAAAAGCCATCTATGAAAAACCTATAGCTACCATTATCATGGATGGGGAAAAGCTGAAAGCTTTTCCACTAAAAACTGGTACAAGACAAGGCTGCCCACTCTCTCCATGCCTTTTCAATATAGTGCTGGAAGTCCTAGCCAATTCAATCAGGCAAGAGAATGAAATAAAAAGCATTCCGATAGTAAAAGAAGAGTCGAAATTATCTGTTTGCAGATGATTTGATTGTATACATAGAATACCCAAAGGTATCCATGGAAAAACTTCTTGAAGTAATAAATGAATACAGTAAAGTGGCAGGATACAAAATCAACTTACAAAAATCTATAGCATTTCTGCTTGTTTCTACAAACAACAGGTAGAGACAGAACTAAAGAAAGTAATCCCATTTACCATAGCCGCAAAAAGTATAAGATATCTAGGAATAAAACTAACCAAGGAGTCAAAGACCTCTATAAGGAAAACAATGAAAACCTTAAAATGGAAATTGAAAAGGACACGAAAAGGTGGGAGGACATCCCATATTCCTGGACTATAGAATTCATATAATCAAAATGGCAATCCTACCCAAATTAATCTACATATTTAATGCAATCTCTTCAAAACTACAAGAGCCATTCCTCACAGATCTAGAAAAGACAATAGTAGAGTTTGTCTAGAATCATTAAAGACCATGTATTGCCAAAGTAATTTTATGCAGGAATAGTGGAGTGGGCAGTATCTCACTCTCTGACCTAAAAATTTATTACAAAGCTGTGATAATCAAAGCAGCATGACATTGGCATAAAAACAGACAGGTAGACCAATAGAACAGAATAGGGACCACAGGAATAAACTCCATAACATACAGCCAACTGATCTTTGACAAAGGGTACCAGTCAATCCAGTGGGGAAAAGAAAATCTCTTTAGCAAGTGGTGCTGGAGAAATTGAGTATCCACCTGCAGAGAGATTAATCTGAACCCCTGTCTGTCACCATTAACAAAAATAAACTCAAAATGGATCAAATATCTCAACCTAAGACCTCAAACTATAAAACTACATGTGGAAAACACTTGGAAAACTCTTGGAAACATAGGAGTAGGCAAAGAATTCTTAAATAAGACCCCTCAAAGCACAAGGAATAATCCCAAAACTGAACAAGTGGGATTACATCACATTAAGATGTTTTTGTACAGCAAAGGACATAGTAATTAGTGTGGATAGGCAACCCTTGGTATGGGAGAATATTTTTGTAAACTATGCCCCAGATAGGAGACTGATAAACAGATAACTCAAGCAGTTTATCAGAAAAAAATGATGAACCCAATTAAAATATGGGAAAAGAAGCTGAATAAATAACTCTCTAAGGAAGACATACAAACAGCCAAAAAACATATGAAAATCGATTCCACAAAGACCTACAAATAGAACTACCACGTGACCCAGCAATTCCACTCCTGGGTTTCTACCCAAAGGATAGGAAAATATTCAGCTGGAAAAGCACCTGCACATCTATGTTTATTGAGACATTATTCATGATTGTTAAAACATGGAACCAACCCAGATATCCACAAACAGATGAATGGATTGAAAAAGTGTGGTACATATACTTCATGGAATACTATTGAGCCTTAAAAAACAACAAGCCCCTGACATTTGATGGAAAGTGGATGAATATGGAAGATTTATTGCTAAGTGAAGTAAGTCAGGCTATGAAGGAGAGAGATCAGTCAAAGACCTCTATAAGGAAAACAATGAAAACCTTAAAATGGAAATTGAAAAGGACACGAAAAGGTGGGAGGACATCCCATATTCCTGGACTATAGAATTCATATAATCAAAATGGCAATCCTACCCAAATTAATCTACATATTTAATGCAATCTCTTCAAAACTACATTTGTGGGACACAGAAGTGCTTTATTATCTGTTGGTGATGACATGCATAGTATTTTCAACTTGTCAGAGTTAGATTTCATGCTGGGTAAATTCTCTACACAAGCTAGATAATGTATAGCAATTGAACATATAAATAATAATAATAAATATATTAAAAAAGAAAAAAGAGAACAAAATGAAGTATTTTCTCCCCCCCCCTTTTTTAAGAGCTTTTTGCCTGAGCATGCATGCACTTGCCAGAGAGAGACAGAGATAGTGAGAGCAAGAATGAGTAATCACTCCTCAGGAGAATGGCCACATCGCAATCCCTTCTCCTCCATTCCCCTCCTAGGATCTTGGACACACATGCACAGGTACCCGGCATGAGTTTCAAGCCACTGGGTCCAGTACTTGAACTGTGATCAGCCATGTGGAAGTCTATGCCATCTGCTGGGGTCCCTAAAACAAAGCATTTTCATAGAAGTCTCAGTGTGATCTCTGTCACCTGAATATAATAGACTGAGTGTTTGTGTCCTTGCAAAATTCTTACGCTGAAACCTTCATTCCAATGTGACAGTATTTGGAGGTGAGGACTGCAGGAGGTAATTAGTTCACAAGAGGGACGTTCACATGAATGAAATCAGTGCCTACATAAGAGGTCAGGGAGCAGTCTTTCTTTCTGCCATGTGAAGAAATGAACAGTTGGCATTCTGCACCCAGAAATGGAGAGCTAGCCAAAACTCAGCCATGCTGGTGTCCTGGATCTTGAACTTGGAGGCTTCAGACCCATGAGAAATATATTTCTGTTATTTATAAGCCACCTAGTCTATGATAATTTGTTATAGTAGCCTTAAATGACAAATACAACAGTCCACCTTCTTTCATTTCTCCCCTTTCAGGTCACTAATTTTATTAGTTTTTATTTTTCTAGTGGTGTTTTAAAAAATTAAAAGTAAAATTTATCCATACATGAATACATAGGTATTTCTACTATTTCTTAACTATAAATGTAAACCTGCATCTTGCTTTTTCATTTTATTTTGGGGACTATCTTATAACAATAGAGAAAATTCCCTTTCATTCTTTTTAAAATTAGGTTAAATTTATTGTTATTATTACATTTAAAGTTTGCTATAAGGCACATGTGCTCACCAGAGAGATTCAGAGAGAAAGAGAAAAAGCTGCCAGGACTCAGACTTGAATTGTGGTGTGCCACGTGGGAGTTCAGTGCCTTAGTGCCTTACTGCCATGCTGCCTGCTGGCCCCGAGAAGAATCTTTCTCTTTACAGCTATTTAGTATTCACATTTATAGATGTGCTATTGCTTATTCAACAAGACACTTTTAAATACGTCGATTGTTTCTAGACTTTTATGATTATAAGACTACGATGAATATCCTTTTATAATTAACATTTTGAATTTTTATCTGTGTATGTTCATGACATATTTCTAAACGTGGATTACTGGGTTAAAGAACAGGAACCAGCAGATGCATAATGGTTATGTTGCTGGACTCTCACATGGTTAACTGAGGTTTGAATCCTGGACTAGGTGGTTTAAAACTCACATTGGGTACATTTGTGTGCATGCCCATGATCCCAAGAAGATAATGGAGGAGAAGGGACTGTGGCATGGTCATCCTCCTGAGGAGTGATTTCTCACTTTCTGTCTTTCTTTCTCTCCAGTGAGTGCATGTACCCTATAGCAAAAATCTCTCTCGTGTGCAAAATAAATAAATAAGTAAATCAATAAATTCATGCATATGTAATTGTGATACAACTTTTATTTTTAAATAGGACCTTCTAGGTATTGTTCATTTGTGTATAATATATTTTACATAATTTATTCATATTTATGAAGCTTTTTACATTTAATATAATAAATGTTTATGTTTCTATACTTCTTCAAAATTACTTTTTATTACTTTATAACAGTTTTCCAATAATGAATGTTTCAAAATCACCTTCAAGTTCTGTTTTATTCTTTTCTGAATTGCTATTTAATGAATGTTTTTTGTTAAAATAAAGACACTTAACACAATTTGTCTTTTTGTCTCACATAAAGTACATTAGGAAGCATGTTTGTGTACATGAATAAAAATTTCTCTGTCTCAGAACATCTAAGTGTTTACACATTTATGATTTTTTGATTTGTACATAAGAAAATTTTAAAACTACTGGATTGTAGATTATACCAGCTCTTCTTGTGTTATATCCATCCAGGGATGAAAGGAAAGACTTGATCCTGTGTACTCCAGGCATATCAATAGATCATGGTTGAAATGCATTTGTAAAATTAGAATTTCCTAAAATTGCCTTGCTTCACCTACATTCCACTCACTTTGCTGAGTGGATGTGTGGTGGTCGGAGAAAGAACTGCCTCTGTGACTCTGATACACTCAACCCCGTTGACATAAGCCTTTTAAAGCCTCATACCTTTCCAAACCATATTTATGCCAGAACGCTCCCTTTTGTTCTGCCAGTGAATCACAGAGGTTTCATGTAAGATCAAAAAGAAGTTACCCAGGGACCAGCAGTTAGTGTAATGGCTATGTTTCTGGACTCCCATGTAGTCGACCGCGGTTCAAGTCCCGGACCCGGTGGCTTAAATTCATGCCGGGCGTGTGTGTGTGCCCAAGATCCTGAGAGGAGAATGGAGGAGAAGGGATTGTGGCGTGGTCATTCCCTCTGAGGGGTGATTTCTTGCTTTCTGTCTCTCTGTCTCTTTCTGGCTTTCTGGCAAGCGCACATGCCCTATCATGCCGTGTAGCAAAAACCTCTCCAATAAATAAATAAATAAATAAATAAATAAATAAATAAATAAAGCAAGCTACTTAAAATAAAATCCTTATTTTAGACTATTCATTCAGCTCTCATATGTCATAATATGAAATGGCTTGGCTTGTTTTCAGTATTTTTGAACAGAAAGTCATCATCTTTACCTTGTAACAGTCTTCACCAAAAACCATCAGAGTTAAAATGTTCTGCTCCCAGTTCTTAGATCTCTAAATCTCAGTCACCTCTGATAATCCTCTCATGTTAGTGATCCATTCTTTACATTCATTATTTTATGTCTAATATGTGCTCATTGTTTTGCCTAATTAACCTCAAATTTCAAAAGTATTTATGGAAATTGGGAAAAATTTAGGAATCAAACTAAACACAGAATTGAATTTTTCAGAAAATCAGTATCTTTAAGTCAGTCACTAGAATGTTCTTTCTAATGACATTTTCCTCCAGTGTGGTCTTGTGAATAATGTAGAATAAGAATGAAAATTCAGTGGTTGCTTAACAATAAATTCCAATGATCTCTTTGAGAAGTATTATAATGGAGAAGGGCACAAAGAGACTTAAGCAGATCAATCAGTGAATCGTGCTGTCCCAAGGTCTTGGACATGCCACAAACATGAATGGCAATCTGCCCCTTGCCACCACCCCCCTGCCCTAAAATTAAAAAGAATTGTGTGAATTAAGTATAAGTTAATATAAAGGCCATTTTAGCAATTAAACTATAGTTTATTAAAAATATATTCTAAATATAATATAGTCACTTGGGATATTTAATTTTTATTTTTTAATCTAGCTCAGAACTATCATAATTTCTTATAGGAAAAAACAGAACCATGATTAGGGTAAATCTTATTTAATCACTCAGCTATTTACAAACACAGGGTCTATGTAGCACAGAAAGTCGGGGGACCAACGGTGCAATAGCTACATCGCTGGACTCCCATGTAGTCGACTATGGTACAAGTCCAGGATCCAGTAGCTTAAACTCACTCCAGGTGCATGTGCATGTGTGCTCAAGATCTTGAGAGGAGAATGGAGGAGAAGGGACTGTGGTGTGTCCATCCCCTCTCAGGGGTGATTTCTTGCTTTCTGTCTCTCTGTCTCTCTCTGTCTTCCTAGTGAGGACATGCGCTCTATAGCAAAAACCTCTCCAAAAATAAAAAAAAGATCAGATATCATATTTCTTGGCTGTTTTTGTATTCGAAACTTATTATCATGTAAAAATCTATGGTTTTCTCTTAAACTATGCATTATACAAATAGAGAAGTACAAATATTTTATTATAATTGCAAGCATCACACTTTCATGGTAAAATAATGCAAAATTATTAAGGCTGTCACAAAAGTCAAGACAAATGTATTTGTTATAGATGAAGAAATCCATGGAAATCACATTAAAGGAGATGTAAGAATCACTTACGATTATTTACAATGCAATTAGCTAGGATGTTTGAGCTGAAAAGGAAACAAAAAGGACATAAATGGATGAAAAAAATAAATGACAAAAAGAACACCTATTTTTTTTTTCCCCCTCAAAGAGGAGCCAGTCAGGAAGGGAATCAGAAACATTTAAAATGTAATATAGCTGTATGCTATTTTCTTCCAGGACCAAGAGCCACACTGTTATCTAGTGAAAAATGAATATGAGACATTTATTGCTGCTGGGGGATTCCCTGGGCCGCCTGTGATAGGCCTGGGCTGAGGCTTTGCTTGAAGGTTATGTGAAGACTTTGTCATTCAAAGTCGGGCACCACTGACAAGCACTATCCTCAGTAGGGCTAGGCTGAGCTCCAGTGGATAAACAAAGGGGCGAGATATATGAGAAAGTGCCTGCAATCCTTCTGCCTCCTCCCTATTGCTCATTCAGATTGACGGTGGACGATTCTGACTCGTGCTGACCAGGGTCACTGATCATGCGATAAGGAGGTTCATCATCGGCACATACACGTCGATCACGTACCACAATATGCACAAACCAGGGTCAACCATCACAAAAGAAACCGGTCAGGAAATTATGGTCACTCTCATTTTAGACCCCAACCAATAATTCTCTCGTTTGATCCACATTTTCAACAGACCCAGTACTAAATAACTTTCGGCTGTTTCTAAACATCAAATTCATCTCCAAGGCCAGAGACTTGACACTCTAGAATATATTAAAAGAAAAATCTTCTGCAGATTTTGATAGCATTCTTTAACAAGGAATCCCAAGACTGAAATGCTAGCGTTGTTGGAATAAATGAATGCTTTCTCAACACGATTACTTTGGAACAGACAACTGTACTTAGAGATGTAAATGTATGTACTTGTTTTAGTAAGCTCTGAAAGCGTCACTACAATATCAGGTGTTTTACCTTCGCTAGAGCCTCAACTCTTTCTTTTGCACTCAATCCCATAAGGAAAAGTATTCATTCATTGATCTTTACTGTGTCAGTAAATAGCTACTCCATTTAGTTCATCAGTCCAAAAACCTTACAGCAGCCCCTGATTTCTATTAATTATGAATACCCTATGACCAATCAAACCACAAATGTGACCAGGGCAATGTAGCAGTTTAGATATTTATAGAAATCTCTCCAGGCACATTATAATTAGATTATAGCAAACATATGTATATTATTTAAAATGCACGGTTGAGCTGATGGAAAGTAAAGAAATTCTTTGTAGTCTAATAATGACAAGAACACACAGATCCTGAGTACTAACTTTGCCCTGAGGTATGTGCCTATACCTGCTGGCCTAGCATTTGCATTTTAAGGGGCCACCAGATCAGTGGAGACTCAAATGACAAGTCTGTGTCTGGTGGGAAGTTAGACTGAGGGTATTGTCCATAAACTGTCCACGTCCTATAAGGAAAGGAGGAGAATAAAGACTTTCTTAAGAATTTCTTACCGTGAGTTCATATTCAGAGGGGTTTGAGAGCTGCATTATATTTTGTGCATGGTCTCAAACGCTCAAGCAAAGAATATTTTTTTCACTGCTGCTCAGTATCCATTGTTAATTTGTCTCCTTCTCCCTGGGCAAAGGCTAAGAAGATAGTCTGTACAGTCACTCCTGGTACATACATGTCCTTCTCCTTCTGCCCCAAACTCCAGACTCACACATCCAGCTGCCACCAGGCATTTCTACTCAGATGGCTAAGGGCATTTCAAACCCAAGATCTACAAGTGAATTTCTGATTTTGCTCTATTCCACACCCAAACCACTCCATCTCGGTCTTCCCCATCTTGGTTGCTTAGAACAAAACCTTGGAACCGTCTTTTACTCCTCTCTCCTCACACCGCACTCTGATCTGGCAGAAAATTCTATTGGATAAAAAATAACTATCCTGGCCAAGTCTTACCACCCACACCCCTACCATTCTTGGTCTCTTGCTTGGCTTATTGCCACAGACCTCTAATAAGTACCTGTTTCTATCTTCGCCCCTTTGCACTCTGTTCTCAGCATAATATATAGTGGAAACAAATTCTTCTTTTGTTTTTTTTTCCTTTTGGGAGAGGTTTTTGCTATAGGGAATGTGTATTTGCCAGAAAGACAGAGAGAGACAGAGAGACAGAGAGACAGAATGTGAGAAATCACCCCCCAGGGGGCATAGTCATGCTGCAATCCTTTTTTCTCCATTCTCCTCTTGGGACCTTGGGCACGCACGCACATGTGCCTGGCGTGAGTTTAAGCAGGTGCAGAACTCAAACCGCAGTCGACTACATGGGAGTCCAGCAACATCGACATTACACCAACTGCTGGTCCCATCAATGAGAGAATTTTATAAGCATTTTCTGCAAAACTGAAAATAAAAACAAGGATACCTGCTATCACTAGTTATATCCTAGGAGGTATTAGTGATTTAGGACAGAAAGAATCATTTAAAAGCATAAGGATTGGAAGTCAGCAAAAATGTCATTATTAGTAGATGATATAACTATTTTACAATCTATAATAATTAAAAAATTATTGTAATTAATAAGAGTCTAGCAATATCAATATCAGACTTTAATGTACTTCTACAGTCAACAAACAAGATACAGCTTAGAGAGAAGATGACATTATCACAGCAACAACATCAAAAAATACATGGCTCAGGACCAGCAGTTGGCGTAATGGCTGTGTTGTTGGACTCCCATGTAGTCAACCGCAGTTCAAGTCCTGGACCCTGTGGCTTAAACTCATGCTGGGTGCGTGTGCGTGCGTGCCCAAGATCCTGAGAGGAAAATGTAGGAGAAGGAACTGCGGTGTGGTCATCCTCCCTTGGGCGTGATTTCTCTCTTTCTGTCTCTCTGTCTCTTTCGAGCACACGTGTCCTGTAGCAAAAACCTCTGAAAAAACAAAAACAGAAAACATGGCTCCAGCATGGGGCATAGTGGTTAAGGCATTGGACTCCTATGTGGCTAACCATGGTTTGAGTCCTGGACCTGGCAGCTTGGAACTCATTCTGGACGCTTACGAGTGCATGCCAAAAATCCTAGAGAAGAATGGAGAAGGGATTATCATATGACCATCCTCCCTGGGAGGTGATTTCTTGCTTTCTGTCTCTCTGGTGAGTGCATACATCCTATAAAATAATCTCTTAAAAATAAATAAGTACATATTATATTAGTAAATCTAATGAATGAGGTATAGGACACTTTTGGTGAGATCTAAATAAAAGGAGAGACATAATATATTCTGGTTTGAAATATTTGATATTATAAATATGGCAGTGTACTCCTTATATATGATTAGATACATTTCTAGTTAAAGTCTAATAAAAATTTTGCCTTGCTTTGTAGAACTTGACAAGGTGATCCTAAAGTATACTCAAAAAAGCAAACACATATTTGAAGGTGAACTGGGGACTCAAATCTACTGTAGTAGATACCAAGGCTTATAATGCTATAGTAATTTTGTAACTGTAGTAATTTACACTGGAGCAGAGAGTGATAATTTAAAAAGATGATATACAAGAATATTTAAAAAATCTTTCAAGTAAAAAAATGATTCTTAAATAAAATCCCAAAGCACAATGGTAAAGAAAACACATTGGTAAGTTTTACTATTTTGAGGTAAAAGTATTTTTAACTGTCAAAAGACATGATAAAATGAAAACAAAAAACTGGGGGGGGGGCGATATTAGTATCTCATGTAATTAACGAATGACTACGGTCCATAATACAGAAAGAACACCTAGGCAATGACAACAGCTCAACAGAAAAACTCTGGAATAAAAATATGAACAGGTATTTCTTTTTTTTTTTTTTTCAGAGAGGTTTGTGCTATAGGGCACGTGCGCTCACCGCAATCCCTTCTCCTCCATTCTCCTCTTGGGATCTTGGGCATGCACGCACATATACCAGGTGTGAGTTTAAGCCACCATGTCTGGAACTCAAACATGGTCGACTACATGGGAGTCCAGCAACATAGCCATTATGCCAACTGCTGGTCCTGGAACAGGTATTTCTTGAGAGGAATCAAGAATAGTTACAATACAGTTGCATGAGTTCAGTGAATTGTATTTTAAAGCCACAATAAGATGTCATTTTATACCAGATAGGTTGAGAACAACTTAAAGAACTGAGACTGTCTAGTATTGGTGAAGTTATGGAACCAAAAACTTTAACATTGGTCAGCGAAGTATAAATTGGCCATACCACTTTATTTTTATTTTATTTTATTTATTTTGTTAGAAAGAGATTTTTGCTATAGGGCATGTGTGTTCAATGGAGAGACAAAGTGAGAAATTGACCCCCAGAGGGGATGGCCATGTCACAATATATTCTCCTCCATTCTCCTCTCAGGATTTTGGACATTTGCACACATGCACCCTGCATGAGTTTAGGTCACCAGGTCTGAGACTTGAACCAGTCAACTGTATGAGAGTCCAGCGACATAACCACTATGCCACTGCTGAGACTTGAACCACAGTGAACCATATGGGAGTCCAGAGATGTAACCACTAAGCCACTGCTGCTTCTGGTTATACCACTTTTAAAAACAACTTGGTATTATCGACAGAGTTATAAAATAGCAATTTTGTTTCTAGGTGAAGTGCCTAAGAAATTAAGAAACAAGTGCTCCAAAATTGATGCTCAGGAAAGCTCCTATTAAACCCTGAAGTTGGAAACTGAAAGGGTCTGAGGTTTCTTTGTTGCAAGCTAGCAAGGCAGCATGGGTCTCACAAATACTGGTAGGAAGACACAAGTATCAGGCTTAGAAACAAAATATACTTTGCTATTCACAGCAAAAGAAACAAAGTAACAATGTAGTCCCAAACCCAGAGGTTGATGTGGTCTGGTGGTGTCTGTAGAAACAATACGAAGTATTATAGAAAGGAGCCCTGAGATTAAGGGGCTGATTTTATACCAGGGCTGCTGTTCACTCTGCCCATCCAACCTTCCAGAGGGTACCATTATCTTATTAGGCTGAAATGTAGGTAAACATCTCTGGGGAGAGGAGGAAGCCATCTCTATCTTTATTACACTAGCATGTCTTTGGGGAGGGAATGCCTCTATCTTCATTATTCAAGAGCATAAATAAATTCTTCCCAGAGCAAATCACTGTGTCCCTCTTCCCAGGACTGTTTGCTTGTACAAATATTCCTGAAAAGATGGAATGAGCAAATTGACTGCTGAGGCCTAAATGTTTGGCCAAGAGAGATATTAATGGACACATGTATCCTAGGAATTCATAAGAATATGGTTTGTAATAGCAAAACAAAACCTACAAGACTTAAAAACAGAAGCCTAGGTAAGAGTATCATGGAATAGCCAATCAAAGAAATATTATGCAAGAACTAAAGGAGAAATGAATTACAGCATCAATATTATGTTAAGAAAAACAGAAAAAACAAAGAAGAGTATATCTATTACAGTTCAGAAAAGGAAAAAGTCATAAAATACTTTGATTAAAGTTGTACACAGAGAGGGGTTAGCAGTGGTTAAGGTGTTGTACTGCCACATGGCTGACTATGGTTCGAGTCCTGGACCTGATGGCTTACCTCCTCACTTTCCCTCTCTCTGTGTCCCTCTCTGGTGAGTGCATGTGGTTTAGAGCAAACTAAAATAATAATAATAATAATAAAATTAAAGAAATAATTCTAAAAAATGTTAGACACAAAAAATAATGTTATAGTCCCAACTGTGTTGGCCCAGGAAGTAGGGTGCCACTGCAGGATGCTGGAGCCATATGGGAGGCCCTGGGTTCAGAACCTGGTTGACCTGAATGTGCCTGTGATCCTGACTGGCTGGGTGACTGGGAGGAGGATTGTGGCATGGTACAAACTTGGTAAGGGTTGCACCCATGTACTTCTTCTATCTTATCTGTCTAAACAAACTGCTAAGAAATTATGCAGGAAACATGAAAAAGGAACAACATAAAATAGTGCTTAATTTTGAGAAAAATGAAAGGGGATGTGATTAAGACGTTATGAATTGGACATTCCCAAATTTACTATAAGACAGATTTTTTGAACTGGCTGATGGCATTTTTTCATTAATGGTTTTGAAACTGTATATATAAGTTGTATATGGTATTTTCCTGTGTGATATATTTCACCATAAAAACAACCAAGAAAGAGATCCAATGTTAGATTACAAGTTAAGAGAGAGGGGATAAAGCAGAAAAAAGAATCCCAGATCAATATTTACTATAGGCCACATTATCCAGTTGAACATTTTCTAGTGATTGAAATGATCTCTAATTCTACAATGTTCTGTAATTGTGCACAGTAACCAGTAGGCCACTGAACTGATAATTTCTATTTTAAAAAATTTAAATAACTTAAATTTAAATATCACACTAGAACAGAGCAAATGTAGATCATAGTATTTAAATTTTTTTTTTTTTTTACAGGCCTGCAGGTGGCATAGATCCCATGTGGCTAGTTTTGTAATTTGAGTCCAGAATCCAGTGACTTGATAATCACCCTGGCTGTGTGTGTATGTTCAAATTCTCGAGAGGAGAGTGAAGGACAAGGGATTATGGTGCGGCTCTTCCCTCTTGGGGGTGGTGGTGGTGGTTATTTCTCACTTTTTCTGTCTCTCTCTCCCTCTCTCTCTCTGGTGAGTGCATTTGCCATATAACAAAAACTGGAAAAAAAGAAAAAGAAAAACTTCATTTTACCTCAAATTAAGTGATAACTCTTTTCTTCAAATTATCAGACTGGTTATCTTTTTTTTAATCTTTTTTTTTTTGGGAGTTTTATGGCCTTAGGGCATATGCACTTGTGTGTGTGTGTGTGTGTGTGTGTGTGTGTGTGTGGGGGGGGGGGAGGAGAGAGAGGAAGAGAGAGAAAACAAGAAGTCACCCCCCCCCCCCCAGGGGAGATGGCCACTCTGCACTCTTTCTCCTTCATTCTCCTGGGATCTTGAGTACACACACACATGGCCCTGGCATGAATTTCAAGACATGGGTCTGGGACTCGAACTGCAGTCAGCCACGTGGGAGTCCATCAAGGTAACCACTACCCCATCTGCTGGCCCCCAAGACTAGTTATCTGTATTTTTCTTT
>NW_006160168.1:3215218-3218216 GCF_000334495.1 Tupaia belangeri chinensis | reverse complement strand
TTGTAATCATAAAAATTAAATAATAATATTAAATTATATAGGTCGGTGAAGCACAATATAGTTAAGGGGTTTTAATTACTTCTTATTTTTTAAAAAATTTTAATGATGGAGAGCGTGTGTATGAGAGAGAGAGAACACCCTAGGCAAGGTCTCATCATGCCCCAATCCCCTGTTCCCCAATCCCTTGATCCCCGATCCCCTGTTCCTGATCCCCTGATCCCCGATCCCCTGTCCCCGTGCAGCTACTCAGGATCCTGGTGCTGATGCACACTCCAGCATGTTTTCAGGCTGACCCGGGAATCCGAACTGTGGTTGCTGCCATATAGCTTCTAGCCCTGTAGAACACCTGTGTTTTTTTTTTTTTTTTCCTTTTGGAGAGGTGTTATAGGGCACATGTGTTCGCCAGAAAGACTGAGAGAGACAGAGAAAGTGACAAATCATCCCCCACCCCTTGCCACCCCCAGGGGGATGGCCACACTGCAATCCTTCTCCATTCTCCTCTCGGGATCTTGGGCACGCATGCACACACACCTGGTGTGAGTTTAAGCCACCAGGTCCGGGACTCGAACCATGGTCGACTACATGGGAGTTCAGTGACATAGCCATTAAGCTAATTGCTGGTCCTGGAACACCTGTATTATGGCTGTGCCACAGAGGCTGGGCCACAACTGTTTTAATCAGAAGAAGGAAAGATAAGATTTGCACTTTGATGAGATAACTCATTGGTCTGGAGGTGTGAAAAGGCAAAGGAGAGAGTGAGAGTGATTTGCTCTCCAGATCATTAGAGGTAGGTCATCCAAATCATTCAGCAGAAGCTTATCAAGCTCTTCTGGGAAGATGAGGAGGAGGAAGAAGATAACAATAATTTCTAATGCCCACTGAGTATTTATCTAGTGCTTTCCATACATTTGAACTTCATGGAGACCTTCATGTCACAGATGAAAGACTGAAGGATAAATAACTGTTCTAAGATCGTACACTTTACGACATTCTAAATCTGATGGCTCAGAAAGGAAGACGGCCATTAAACAAGAAATCAAAAATGCACTGATGTCATTTATAACAGGTAAGTACTAAAGGCATTAGAACTATAGAACATAAAACCAATTTAAGAAGCATATTATTTTTCTACATCTGTGTAACAGATTATTCCAAAACTTAATGACTTAAAATTTAAAAAAAATTATTTTACTATCTCATGGTTTCTGTAGTTCATGATGTCAGGAGCAGCTTGGGTGCATGACCTGGCTCAGGTTCTCTCATGAGACTAATGCTGGGGCTATAGTCAGCTTTAGGCCTGACTAGGAATGAGGGTCTCACTTCCAATTTCACATACATAGCTGTTGACAAGAGATCTTAATTCCCCCCTTGGCTCTTCAGGGGGTCTTAGTTCTTTGCCACAAGGCTGTCACCACAGAACTGGGCTTTCATGACCTAATGACTGAGTTCCCTTAGGGTGAGCAATCACAGATAGAGAAAGAAAGGAGCAGGTGACAATGTCTTTTATGCCCTAGACTGGCAAGTGACATACTTTCACTTTCTCTGTGCTGCACTGGTGACATTGACCATTCTTGATGTGACATGAAGGTGGGAGAGCATTGACACAGGGATGATACCGACAGTCAGGGATCTTTGGGGGCCACTTTGGAGGGCAGTTAATGGAAGAAGTTATGCCAGTATTTTAAGCCAAGAATGTGCGCACCTCGGCAACAGGAATTGTAGTGGAGGAACAAAGTAGAGAAAGAACTAAGAAATATTTAGAACATAAATGAATAGTGATTGATAGGTGTAGGAAAAGAGAAAAGAGGGAATTAGAGACAAACTCAGGTTTCTAGTTTACATGCGTAAGTTGAAAACAGTCCTTTAAAATCAGGAGAGATACATTTGGGTATAAATTTTTCTTTTTTATCAAAACTATGAGTGACTTTTTCTGAATATTTCTTGCTCTCTTTCACCCTCATGTTATCCTAGGTTCATCCCATTCTCAACTGAGGAATGTTTCCTTTCTTACAGAGAACATTAAGGCATTCTGATGTTGAATGTCATGAACTTTAGAAATTACCATCTCTTGTTAGCTTATTTCCTTGCCTCTAAGACACATTTTTGCTAGAATTTACCATATCGTAAATTTGCAAATAAGCTTCAATCAATTGTTTTAGATTCCATGAAATATGGCATGTTAGCAACTTCATTCTTTCCTTTCTTTTTAAAATTTATTACTATTATTTATACATTCAGTTGCTATATATCATGTAGATTGTAAGAGATTTTACCCAGCATGATTAAACACCTCAGTCCAGCCCAGCTGAAAATACTGTACACATCATCATCAACAGGTAATAAACCACAACTGTGTCCCACACATATCTTACCCTTTTACTTTCCCCAAATTTCCTTTCCTATGTTCTTTCCCTCTCACACTCTCCTTCTATTTTGTCTCTAGTGTCCACAAACATTTTCAATGCTTTTATATCCTCTAGTCTTTCAGTCTCGACCATAGAGTGTGGACAGTCAGTATATGTTAAGTGAAGACATACAATGTCTCTCTTCCATAGCCTGACTTGCTTCACTTAGCAACAGCTATTCCATATTTGTCCACTTTCTATCAGATGCCAGGGTTTTGTTGTTTTTTATGGATGAATAGTATTCAATGGAGTATATGTGCCACACTTTTTCAATCCATTCATCTGTCTGTGGACATTTGGCTTGGCTCCATGTCTTAGTAATCGTGAATAGTGCCGCAAGAAATATAGTTGTGCAAGTGGTTTTCTGACTGAGCATTCTCCTGTCCTTCGGGTAGATACCCAGGAGTAGAACTGCTAGATCATAGGATAGGTCTATTTGAAGGTCTTTGAGGAACCTCCATATTGTTCTCTACACTGGCTGGATCAATTTACATTCTCACCAACAATGTAGGAGAGTTCCCCTTTCACCACATCCCTGCCAGCACTTATCATATTTGTTTTTTTAATCTTCACCATTCTGACTGGGCTTAGGT
>NW_006160168.1:3197500-3214556 GCF_000334495.1 Tupaia belangeri chinensis | reverse complement strand
AGTTAAATAAAATAATTCTTTAAAAATTATTCCAATGCCTATTCCAATGTCTCCCAGAATTCCTCCAGTGTTTTCCACCAGTAGGTAGATACCCAGTTTTTCCAGCCAATCCAATTCCCACTGGATTGACTGGTACACCTTGTCAAAGATCAGTTGGTTGTATGATTTGGGGTTTATTTCTGGGGTCTCTGCTCTGTTCCATTGGTCCTCATGTCTGTTTTTGTGCCAATACCATGCTGTTATGATTATCACAGTTTTGTAATATATTTTGGAGTCAGAAAGTGAGATGGCACCCACTCCACTCTTCTTGTGCAGGATGGCTTTGGCAATGTGAGGTCTAATAAGATTTCAGACAAATTCTATGATTGTCTTTTCTAGGTCTGTGAAGAATGTCTCCTGTAATTTTATAGGGATTGCATTAAATATGTAGATTAATTTGGTTAGGATTGCCATTTTGATTATATTAATTCTCCCAATCCAGGAACATGGGACGTCCTTCCACTTTTTCAACTTCTGTTTTAAGGTTTTCATAGTTTTCTTTAGAGAGGTTTTTGATTTCCTTGGTTAGTTTTATTCCAAGGTATCTTACTCTTGTGGCTATGGTAAATGGGATTACTTCCATCAATTCCGTCTCTGTCTGCTTGTTGTTTGTATACAGAAATGCTATAGATTTTTGTAAGTTGATTTTGTATCCTGCTGCTTTCTTTATTTATTCAAGAAGTTTTTTCGTGGGTACCTTTGGACTTTCTATGTATGCAATCATGTCATGTGCACACAGATAACTTCAACTCTTCTTTTACTATTGGAATGCCTTTTATTTCATTCTCTTGCCTGATTGCACTGGCTAGAACTTCCAGTACTATATTGAAAAGGTGTGGAGAGAGTGGGCAGCCTTGTCTTGTACCAGATTTTAGTGGAAAAGTTTTTCCCCATTTATGATAATGTTAGCTATAGGTTTTTCATAGATGGCTTTTATCATGCTGAGAAATAATCCTTCTATGCCAATTTTACTGCGAAGGAATTTACTGAGAAGGAATGTTGTATTTTGCCAAATGCGTTTTCTGTATTGATTCAAATGAACATATATATTTTTTATCTTTCTTTCCGTTAATATTTGCTTTCATTTATTTTCTGTGCAGTTCGTTTATTTTCTATTTCATTTATTTCTGCTCAAATCTTTATTATTTATTTTTTCCAGGCATGGGTTATTTTGTTGTTGTTTTTCCAATTCCCTGAGGTATGATGTTAGGTTGTCCATTTGCCACTTTCCCATCTTTTTCTTGCATGCACTAATTGCTATAAACTTCCCTATGATTGCTTTTGCAGTGTCCCATAGGTTATGGAAGCCCGTACACTCATTATCATTTGTTTCCATGAGTCATTTGATTTCTGTCTTAATCTCTTCAGTAGTCATGAAGTCATTCAGAAGTAAGTTATTTAGTTTCCACCCATTTGTGTGTTTTTGAAGGTTTCTCCTGAGATGAATATCAAGTTTAATTTCACCATGGTCGGAGAAGATGCTGGATATAGTTTCTATGCCTTTGAACCTGTAAAGGATCATTTTGTGCCCTATCATGTGGTCAGTCTTTGAGAAGGTACCATGTGGGACTGAGAAAAATGTATATTTTGTTTGTTTTGGGTGGAAAGTTTTATAGATGTTTGTCAAGTCCATCTGATTTATGGTCTCATTTAGGTCCTGAATTTTTTTGATTATTTCTTGTCTCATTGATTTGTCTAAAGGAGATAATGGGGTGTTGATATCTCCCACAATTCTTGTGTTACAGTCTCTCTCTCTCCTTTTAGATATAGCAGGGTTTTTTTTCATATTTGGGTGCTCCTGAATTGGGTGCATAGATATTTATATTTGTAAGCATTATATCTTCTTCATGAATTAGCCCTATTACTACTATATAATGCCCTTTTTTTTCTCTTCTTATGGGTTTTGTCTTAAAGCCTATTTTGTCCCAAGTCAATATAGCAACTCAGCATGGAATACCTTTCTCCAACCCTTCACTTTTAATCTATGTATGTCTTTATCCATGAGTTGGGTTTCTTGTAGGCAGCAGGTGGAGGTTTTCTGATTTTTAATACATTTAGCCAGTCTATGTCTCTTGATTGAAGAATTTAATCCATTAACATTCAATGTTAATATTGATATTTCCAGACTTGTCCTTACTATTAAATTTGTCATATTCTTGGTTGTTTTTTGTTCTCTTATTGCTGTCTAGCTTTAGTTTTCTTGGTATAGTACTCATTTCAGAATTTCTTGAAGAGCTGTTTGGACTTGGTAAATTCTTTCAGGTTTTATTTATCTGAGAACATTTTTATCTTCTTTTCCCATATGAAGGATAATCTTGCTGGGTATAGTGTTCTTGGTTGAAATTATTTTTCATTTAACACTTCGAATGTATCTCCCCATTCTTTCGTTGCTTGCATTGTATCCGATGAGAGATCTAGTGTTACCCTGATGGGATAGCCTTTGTAAGTGACTTGATGTTTCTCTCTTGCCAATCTTACTTTCTTGTCTTTTTCTGTGGTTTTGGCCACTCTAACTATGATGTGCCATGGAGAAGTTCTTCTTGAATTGATTCTACTTGGGGTTCTTTGTATTTCTTAGGTCTGAACGTTTGAGTACCTCTCTAGACTTGGACAATTTTCTTCCAGGATTTCATGGAATAGATTACCAATATCCTTATTAGTTTCTTCACCTTCTGGGATACCAATTATTCATTTCATAGTATCTAGTATTTCTCGTATATTATCCTCAGTTTTCTTGGTTGTTTTCTCAGTATTTTTGATCATTTTTGTAGGTCAGAGGTTTTATCTTTTACTTCTGTGATTCAATCTTCTGCATAGTCTAAGAAGCAGAAGATTGAATCTTCTGCTTTTAATACTTTCCAGGGAGGTTTTGATTTCCTATATTATAGCCTTCATATCTAACAGTTCCGTTTGATGCTTTTTTATGGTGCCAAATTCTTCTTTCATATCATGGAAGGACTTCCTCATCTCTTGGAACTCAATGTCTCTTTCCTCTTCCATCTCATAGAGTTCTGTTACCAAAAATATTCTAAATTCTTTTTCTTACATTTTAGTAAGATCCACTAATTTTTCCATACTTGGAGATGAGTTATAGTGTTCCCTTGCTGGAGATATATTACTTAATTTTCTCATCCTTGAGGCTCTTGGATTTTTTTAGTCATTTGGTAATGGATTCACTTTTGGCTAATTTGTTGGAGAAGGATTCTGTAACTGTTACTCGTGCGTTTCCCTTACTATGAAATAATTCAGTGCTATTTTCTCCTTTCTACTGTGTCCCCCAGTGTGGGAATCACAGGAGGAGTTTTGAAATCAAATTCATGAAAGGGAGCTTCACTCTTTTTACAACCAGTACAATGAGGGTCAAAGAATTCTCCAAAACTCTACGATGTTTAGCTGTTCAGCTACTATGCACCTAGACTTCTCTAGGCAGTGGGTAAGGGCTGAGCAGTAAAATAGGAAAGTAAGGTAAAAGAAAAAGAAAGTAGGAAACAGAAATAGTAAGAAACAGCAAAGAAAAGAGAAGGAAAGAACTAGAACAAGAAAAGGAGAAAACAGAAATCATGTTGCAGAAAATGAAACTGGGTTAAAAGGGGAAAACCGTATGGCGCGAAGCGGCAGCAGAGGCAGAGATGGAGATGCCTGGACGTTTTCTGTCCTGACTAGCACTGTGGTCTGGAAGGGGGTGCCCTGGTTGGGGGAACTTTCAGAGCAGTAAAGCTGAACCCAGAAAGGGCCACAGAGGCAGAGATGGAGATCTCGTTCTTTACATTCTACAGTCCTTTCTTTTTTTTCTCAGAGGAAAAGAGGGTTTTTCTTTTTCTTTCTTTCTTTCTTCTTCTTCTTTTTTTTTTTAAGAGCTTTTTGGCTACAGGGCATGTGCATTCACCAAAAAGACAGAGAGAGACAGAAAACAAGAAATCACCCCCTAGGGGGGGTGGCCACACCACAGTCTCCTCCTCCATTCTCCTCTCAGGATCTTAGGCACATATGCACATGCGCCCAGCATGAGTTTAAGCCACCAGGTCTGAGACTCGAACCACAATTGACTACATGGGAATCTAGCGACATAGCCTTTATGCCAACTGTTGGTCCCCAGAGGTTTTTTGTTTTGTTTTGTTTTTGCAAGAAAAGAAAAAGCAAACAAACAAACAAAAAAAAAACAAACGGTTGATTCTTTACTGGAACCAGGTTTCTTGGGAGAGAAAAAATTTCACTCCTTCATTTCAGTCTGTGTCTGAATAGTCCAGACATTGTATGTTTCCAGGCTCATCATGGATCCTGAGAGTTGAAACAAAAAGGAGAAATGCAAATGCAAGGGGACTTCAGAAAAATCCTAGAACAAATAAAATTTAAAGTATGAGTGTATTTCTGTGCAAAATAAGAGAGAAAATCTATATATAATACTTCCATAATATACATTTTTCTATTTAAATTTTTTTTAAGATTTTTTTTTTTCTAAAGGGTGCTGCACTCACTGGACAGAAACAGAGAGAGGGAAAGTAAAAACTCATCACCTGACCGGGCGTGAGGGTGGGGGATGGCCATACCATAATCCCATCTCCATTATCCTCTTGGAGTTTGGGCATGCATGCACATATACCCAGTGTGATTTTCAAGCCACTGAGTCCAAGACTCAAACTATGGTCAGCCATGGGGGAGTCCAGTGTATTAACCACCATGCCACCTACTGGCCCCTTTTTATGAACTTTTGAGAATTCCTTATGTGAGTAAAATCAAATTGTAGTAGATTATTTGTATTTTTCCAAACTACTCTGAAGTCCATAACAAGGCCTCGGATGTTTACACTGCATGTACCACCCAGTACAAGGTTGTTGAAAGTCTTCTTCAAGGTGGTGGTAGTTGGGTCCCCATCAAAACACTGGTCTTTTCAAGTGTTGAGCACTTGCCTGGCAGAAGAATAGACAGTACAAAGGAAGGACATTTGATCCCTGACAGCCAGGCCAGACTGTCCAAGTCTCCAGCTGTGCTCTCAGCTAGCTGTCTTCCTCTTCTTGGCATGAGGCATCTTTGGTTTTCTGTAAGAAAGGGAGTTCCAGCAAGGACACTTTGTTGTTCAATTAATCATGAGCTGGAACTGTGATCTAAACCTTAAGATCCAGTTCTGGATGGGACGAACATTAATGAGCTTCTGTCAATTTGAAAGAGTCCAACCTCACTTCTTTCACTTGTGTTTTTTCTTTTCTTTTCCCAGAACATTAAAATCTCTTAGCTGACAGTGCCTTCTTTTAGTACTGGCAGACAGGATCTGCAAAAGCTCTTTTGGCATCTGCCTAACACCAAGGTCTGAGGTTAAACAAATCCTACATGTGATCGAGATTTCTTGATCAGATTCCTTTTAATATCACAACTTTCTGAAGTATATTGTATATTAAATTTTATCTAAATTAATATGGATAATTATGATAGGATATTTTTTTTTTTATCTCAGGGCCTAGGTCTTTGGGAAAATTACTCCACAGTCCTTTTTATGTATAAATAATTGTCTCTGTTCCATCAAGTGTTTTTTCCACCTCCTTGGCATTGCTATCTCTTCTTTGGGTTCCTCTATACCTGTGATAACATTTTTATGTCTCTATATTCTATGGGCAAAATAAACCCCATTTTTAGGTCCTGTTATTTCATTTACAACTCCTTAATCCACCTTTCTTCCTTTGGTTTCTTTCTTTAAAAATGTGATATCTGGGACCAGCAGGTGGTGTGGTGGTTAAGGTGCTGGACACTCCCACATAGCCAACCATAGTTCAAGTCTCGGACCTGGTGGCTTGTTTTCTCACTGCCCCCCCACCCTCTGACCCCTGTGTCTCTCTGTGGTCAAAATAAATGAATGAATAAATAATTTCTAAAAAAAAAATGATGTGATATCAATTACATGCCTTTTTCTTAAACTTTGCAATTTGACTTCTGTTCCAGTGGTATGTTAAAACTGTTTTCTAAACAATCTCAAACAATTATAATTATTTAAAAAAAAATTTGTTATTATCATAATCTTGTATATATTACATTGAATCACATATAACTTTACAGTGTATTACATTTCTTTTCCCAGAAGAAATACCATTCATATCAGTCAATAAAAAGACATTAAAATCCCCATTATCACCATCCAATAGTTTTTCATTTTTTTCCAGATTATTACTATTATTCCAATTTTTTAAAACATTCAATCACTATTTATTTTCCTTGTAAAAAGACTTTACCCAACATGAAATACTTCCGAGACCTGTCCAGTTGAGAACAATTCTAATTATTAAATCCTTTGGAATTGTATATTTTTCTCAACATCACTGACTTTCAACTTTCATCTCCTCTCCATTCTTTGCCTTTTATTTATTTATTTAAACTCTACCCACTTCTGTTCTCTTTGTATTCTAAAGTGAAACTTGGACATATCAATTCACTATCCTCCCCACTGGCCTTAGCTTCGAATTCAGATTTTCAGTGTGGTCTACAGGATCTACCAAAGATGACCCCAGCTTATATCTCCAGCTTAGCTCTTCCCTCTTGCTACTTCATGCTCTGTGCTTCAGCCAAGCACACCTATGGGTAGTTCCTCAAGTACCCAGGCTTACCCTGTCTTGTCTCTGAATTTTTCACATGCTCTTTCCTCTTTCTGAAACATTATTTCATATTTGCACTTGTTATTTATAATTATCTCTAAGTGTTTGTCTCTGTTCCACTGTAGACTATAAGCTCCTAGAAACAGATGATATATTTTGTTACTATTATATCTTCTTCACTTCATATGGTATCTCTTGGTAGTTGTTCAGTGAGTATTTGTTCACTGAATGCACACATTATCCATAAACAGAGCATTTGCTCTGATAGGCTTCCCAGAATCTCAACGCTGTCTATATATCTATCTCTATCTCTATCTCTATCTATCTATCTATCTACCTATCTTCTTTTTCTCTTTCTTTCTTTTTTTTTTTTTTTTTTTTTTTTTTTTTTCCTTTTTGGCCAGAGGGTGGGTGCTATGCCTAAGGGAGAGTAAAACACAAAAAGTGAGAAGTGAGAAGGCACCTCACCAGTGAGTATGGTCATGCTGCAATCCACTGTAATCCGTCTCTCCCCCTTTTTTTAAATTTTGGGCACACATGCACATGCAGCTGGCATGATTCTTGAGCCATCGTGTCCAGAACTTAAACTGTGTAGTCTTCCATGTGGGATCCAGCCACCTTAACCACCATGCC
Organism: Tupaia belangeri chinensis; assembly: GCF_000334495.1. Classification (NCBI taxonomy): domain Eukaryota; kingdom Metazoa; phylum Chordata; class Mammalia; order Scandentia; family Tupaiidae; genus Tupaia; species Tupaia belangeri. Next base: position 3,207,306 of record NW_006160168.1, on the reverse strand, counting down.
ACCAGCTGGCTCTCAACATCCCTTCTCTTTCCTTTCCTATTAGCCAAGTCTTGTTTCATTTCCTTTTATCTCCTAGCATTCTGTAATAGCTTTTTGTTTTATCTGTGTTCCAGGGTTTCTCTTCTATTGTCTGGGACACAGCTGCAGAGTTCATAAGACACAGCTATGATTTTGTCACTCCTTACTAAGTAATTTTCAATGACTCCTCACTGCTTGTATTATAAAGGCCAAAGTGCTTAATACACTCCCAAAGAATTTCCACACACCATGATAACATACTTTCCTGGTTTTATCTCTCATTAGTCTTGTTCTAATAATCTCCACTCCAGTAACCAGACTATATGTTCCATGATGTTTTGTTCATGCTGTTCTCCTTTGGGATAAACTTCCTTCCCTCTGATACAAACTCAGCCATGCTTCAAGGCTCAGCTCAATTGCTACTCCATAAATATTGTCTGTACTCCTCTGGGAAACAATACCGTTTCTTTTCCCTGTGGTCCCAAAGCACTTTGTTTCTACATTCTTAGGCATGTGTCATATATTCTGTTAAGAATATTTTTGTATTTGCAATTCAGTGATAAGATGAGAAGGGATCTTACGCATTTTTGTTTTCTCAAGAGTGCCTTGCCCATATGTGTTCAATAAATGTTTGTTGAACTGGATATGCTAATTAATAGAAGATATGAAGCTTTAATGTTATGCTCTGAATCACAATAGTTAAATAGTTTACTCTTTATCCCAAAATCTGTGACCAGTGACTGCACCCAAAATCCTAGTGTTGGATTCATTGACACTTTTTCTTTTTAGCCACAGGATCGCCTCTAACTTATATGTGAGGAAGATTAGCTTAATTGACCAGGACATAAAGGACTCATGTACTCCTTAAAAATATAGCAAATAAGAATTATGAATATTAAACATGTTTTTGAGGTTCAACAATTCATTTAAAAACACAGTGGCTAAAACTTTTAGAAAACCAATGAGGCTCATTTAGTATTTCACAAATTGTCCTCAGTTATGCCTTCAAACTTTGTATTTCTTAAGGTTGTCAAAGGAAAGAACTTTTATTTCCTATTATATTCTATGTTAGTGACTGTTCCTTTTGGAGTCTGCTTTCAATAAAATACTTGTAGTTTAAATCAACAAGCATGGGACCAGCAGTTGGTGTAATGGCTATGTTGCTGGACTCCCATGGAGCTGACTATGGTTTGAGTCCTGGACCTATTAGCTTAAATTCACGCTGGGCATGTCTGCATACATGCTCAAGATCCTGAGAGGAGAATGGAGGAGAAGGGATTGTGGCGTGGCTATCCCCCTGGGGGGATATCCCACTTTCTGTCTCTCTGTCTCTCTCTGTCTTTCTGGCGAGCACACACACCCTATAGCAACAACCTCTCAAAAAAAAAATAAATAAATAAACAAGTACATCAGAAAATGAGAGGTCCATATTTTTATTTCCCTTTCTATATTTTGTGTGTGATCCACTTGTTTAGAAGCGAGCTGCCTCATTAGTGAGATGGAGGTACTAATACCTCACCTGAATGAGGACAAGGAGCTGGCTTAGATGACCTTAGATACTTTATTTTTCATCACCTCTGAAGCTGTCATTTAGTCATAAGTACCCTAAAATCTCTTAATGAACTCCTTCAACATTATCAATGCTCTCATAATCACAAATGCTTTAATGAAAGCTAATGGTACACTTGCTATAGCAAAGGGCTTATTGGGAGACTTCAGACTGCCTAATAGAAGCATTTGCTGGATATAGTAGAGGAAGTAGAGGAGTCTGTGGGGGAGGTTGCAGACGAGGCACAGATAGCTATGCCCTTGTCAGGTCTAGGGATGGTCAAACATCATAAGAGATTAGTCTCTCAGTTAAAGAATTTGCTTTTATGAAAAACCCCCGAGGATGGACTCAGGCCAATCTGGCATCTGCTGCAGAGCTCGCATACCCTGGTGAGCGACTTCAGTTCAGTAGTCAGGAAGAATTTCTTCTGCTAGAATGAATTTTATGTGGATGTATTTTCTGAAATATGAGCCCAAAGCCATATTGAGTGTCATCTGCAAGTGACTAAAATCGTTTTTGTTCATTAGCAGGGTTAATAGTCACCTTTCAACAGGTCCTATTTCAAATTGTGTTTTCCCAGGCATAAATGAAGGGGCTTTTGAAATTTAATGAGGCACGAAAACAGCTACACACACTGTTTCTATGATAACTGTGCCCACCTGATAGAAACACAAGCAAACTATGTTTTAGGGACCTCAACACCTTTTCCCAGAGATCACAGGGAAACAGCAAATGGAGTCTAGCAATCAAATCGACAATTCATGGGCGGCCACCCTTGCTAACCCCAAACAATTCACAGACAGCCACATATTATGATGCATTTCCTCTGAGGAGGCACCACATTGTTTGACGAGATGGCATTGATAGGCTGTAACACTCTTTTTATTTATTTATTTATTTTCCCCAGTGGGACTGACTGCTACTGTGCCCTGAGAGGATGAAAGACTTTGACAAGTCAAGAGTTGAATGACCGCCAAGACATCTTGGTGGAGTTTCCTGGGTGATGCTTGGGTGGATGCATACATAAAGTCACAGACTGGAAGAGGAGTTTTTTTATTCACTCTTGGGCAAGTAGAGCAGGAGAACTGGACTGGGTCAGCTTCTTTCTCCACTTTTCTTTTTTTTTATTGTGATAACAAACTATGAATATACCTTCCTAAAAAATTCAAGTACACATCATAATGGCATTAACTATAGGCACAATGTTGTACAGCAAACCTTTACACTTTGCTCATTTTTTTTTTTTTTGGAGAGGTTTTTGCTATAGCGCACGTGCACTCGCCAGACAGACAGAGACATAGAGACAGAAAGTGAGAAATCACCCCCCAGGGGGGATGGTCACGCCGTAATCCCTTCTCCTCCATTCTCCTCTTGGGATCTTGGGCACGCACACGCATGTGCCCGGCATGAGTTTTAAGCCACCGGGTCTGTGACGTGAACCGCGGTCGACTACGTGGGAGTCCAGCGACATAGCCATTACGCTAACTGCTGGTTCCCAACACTTTACTCATCTTTAAGAACTAAACTTTAACTTCCTGAATAGCAACTTCCTATATTCCTCTCCCCATCTCCTGGAAACCATCATTCTACTCTATTACTACCAGCTTCACTGTTTTTATATAAGTGAAATCATATAGCATTTGTCCTTTTATGACTGTCTTATTTCACTAAGCATAATGTCCTTCAGGTTTACCTAAGTATCAGCATATGGTAGAATTTCCTTCTTTTTAAAGGCCAAATAGTATTAATTATATGCATATACTACATTTTCTTTATTCATTCATCAGTTAATGGACATTTAGGTTGTTTCCCCATCTTGGCTATTGTGAATAATGCTGCAATATACATGGCATGCAGATATCTCTTTGAGATATATATCCAAGAGTGAAATTGCTGAATCATATGGTAGTCCTATTTTTAAATTACTTTTAAAGTTTATTTATTTCTTTATTTGGCACTCTCATCAAAGATCAGTTGACTATAAATGTGTAAATTTATTTCTGGGTTCCCTTCTCTGTTCCATTGGTCGACACATTAAAATTTATTCATTAAATAATTTTTTGGTGGAAGTTTTATTTTTAAATTTTTAACAGATTTATTAAGACATAATCCACATAATGTAAAATCAACCCATTAAAAATGTACAATTCACTTCTTTTTTCTTGTATATTCAGAGAGTTATGCAGACATCATCGCTATTTAATTCTGGAAAACTTTTATTACCAAAAACATCCCCTTATATCTGTAACAGCTACTTGACCCAGTTCTAAGAAAGAAATCACTAATTTAGTTTCTCTTTACAGATTCCTCTGTTTTGGAAATTTCATATGATTGGGATCATACAACATGAGGCCTTTTGTGTCTGGAATCTTTTATCTACATAATATTCTCAAAGTTCTTTTTTTTTTTTTTTTTTTGAGAGGATTTTCCTATAGGGTGCGTGTGCTCGTCGGAAAGACAGAGAGGGATAGAGAGACAGAAAGCGAGAAATCACCCCACCCCAGGGGGGATGGCCACGCAGCAATCCCTTTTCCTTTATTCTCCTCTTGGGATCTTGGGCACACATGCACATGTGCCCGGCATGAGTTTAAGCACTGGGTCTGGGAGTCAAACCACGGTTGACTACATGGGAGTCCAGCAATATAGCCATTACAATAACTGCTGGTCCCCCAAAGTTCATCTTTAATTCATTTCAAGACTCATATTTTAGAGTTCAGGGAAGCTATCCTCTAAACTTCATCTTCTAGACTCCCAAAATATTTAGACAAGCACAGTGGAGGAGAGATTTTGTCACAAAATGACCAGAAACCACCACAGGGGCACAAGAAACATGAGAAACCAAGAAAATATCTCTCCCCTTAGGGAAAAGAACAATCCCTTATAATCCACAGACAGTACAGTAGAACTTGTGGAAATGTCTAATAGAGAATTCAGAATATTTGTAGTGACAAAACTAAACAAGATGCAAGAGCTGAGAGGTAATAAATTCCAGAGGATGTAGGAGAAAAGAGACAACGAGTTCCAGGAGGTGTTGAAGTTCTTCAGTGATCTGAAAGAGGAAATACACATCACACAAAAGAATCAAATGGAGCTATTAGAGGATGCCATTCAGTAAATCAAAACCTCCCTTGAAAGTATTAAAAGCAGATTAGTCCATGCAGAAAATCAAATCTTGGATGTGGAAGGCAAAGCCTCTAATCTAGGAAAAAAAATATCAACTGTGAAAATAACCCCCCTCCCCAAATGAGACTACTATACAAGAAATACTATACAGCATTAAAGGCCCAAACATCTGAATAATCGGTATCCCAGAAGGTGAGAAAACTAATAAGGGCATTGATAATCTGTTCCATGAAATCTTAGATGAAAACGTTCCAAATATAGAGAGGCATTCAAATATCCAGACTCAAGAAATACCAAGGACCCCTAATAGAAGTAACGCAAGAAGATCCTCTCCAAGGCACATCATAGCCAGTCTGGTCAAATCTAAAAGGCAAGATACTAAAATTGGCTAGAGAAATGTCAGGTTACTTATAAAGGTTATCCAATCAGGTTAACCTCAGACCTCTCATCAGAAACAATGCAAGCAAGGAAAGAATGTGAAAATACATTCGAAGTGTTACGTGAAAAACAGTTTCAGACAAGAATACTATACCTGGCAAGATTATCTTTCATATGGAAAGAAAGGATAAAAACATTCTCAGATAAACAAGACCTGAAAGAATTTGCCAATAGCAGACTCACTCTTCAAGAAGTTCTGAAAGTCTCTACCAGGAAAACTAAAGACACATAAAGGAATAAGAGAACAAAAAGCAATCAAGAAAATGACCAATTTAATGCTACGGACAAGAAATATCAGTAATAACATTAAATGTTACCTTCCAGGATTTAAACGGAAAGATTGGGCCACAACAACACTGCATATTCAACAGAAGAGAATTTGAACATAGACTGAACTGACGAAATAGAATTTTATGACTTTTGAGTAAAACATTACTGATTTTTTTTACTATGCTTTGTTTTTTCCAATTTAAGCATTTTACTTTCTTCTGAATTGTTGATAGTTTCAGCAATTTGTTAAAATATTTTCCTTGTTTCTTTAAATGGAAACAAACTTTTCTTCCTTCCTGACCCCTCTGGAATTGGAAAATATTTGGGAGTATTCTTATTTTGTGGCAGAAATGTTATTTGTATAAGTTCAATAATGTTTGTTGCATTGAATCAGAAATTGGAATACTCACTATTGGACAGGGCTTTGACTGGAATGTCATATCTGAAGATTAATCAGGAAACTTTGGAATTAAGGTGGATCTCAAGTAAGCTAACAGAGGATCTTAGAAAGATGGCCTGGCACCATAAATAGTTCTGCCTGGCAGAGATGATTAGAGAAGATATATGAAAGAATTTATAACATAAAATAACCTGGACTTTTCCAGCCCAGATTGTAATCAGTAGAGATTGCAAAATTGTAACCACACCAGAGGATTATCTTGAGAAAGACATTGAAGGAAGAAAAAGAGACTGCTCTTTGCTAGCAGATGGTATATCACAGAATACTTGGGCAAGGCTGAATTGAGAAGGTTTATGTGTGACTTGTGTGCTGGGCATTTGCTTTTCAACAATTTGAGTAGCTGACAGGTAAATGTTTTTTTTTTTTTTCAAAAATATTTAAAACTATACTGTCTCTGTTGTTATAGAGTCACAAACAAAATTATAAGAAATATTTTGAACATTATCTTTAAAATTCAGTATTTTGAAAATTTGAATTTTTTTTTGTCTTTTATGAGGTTTATTAAAAGAAATCACAAATTTCTGAGCAAGGTTTAAGCCATATTACATTGATCTTACTTCTCATTTAAACCAAATGTGAACTTTAAGTAAAACCTTGATGTGGAATGTAAACTTGCTCATATGCCCTGAGCTCACTCATTCGCATGTGCCACCTTTAAAATATTAAATCATCTATGAAGCACTTCATTCCTTTGAGTGTTTTCCAATCACAACAAATAGCTTTCCAGTGACTGCTCATACCTGTTGAGCTTCTTGGATTCATGCTAGTGAAGAATGGGTGGCGCCGGCTGGAGACAGAAGAGGATTTTAGAATCATTCTCAGCTCAGCATGCCAAAGGCAATTTGCAGCCCTGCTGAATGCTAGAGGTTCCCTTTCCAAAAATGAACTCCTACAGTAAGGGGAGGTACTATTATCCCCATTTTATAGATGGAAACACCGAGGCCCAGAAAAGGTTGAGAGATTTTCTGAGGCCACACAGTTCATAAGAAATAGAGTTGGCATGTGAACCAGGAAGCCTGGATCCAGATGGCCGAAGCCCAGATGCTACTCTGTGGGCCGACACTATCCTGATTCTTTAAGGATTATTATGAGGATTAGATGAGGTGAATACACAAAGCTTTTAGCACAGTGCTTGACAGCACTCAACAAGACCAGCAGTTACTACTATCATCATTTTTTTAAGTGATAACATTCTTTTATCAATAATACACTTATCAGGAAGAAATAATTATAATATTATGCAAAGATTTACAGATAATGATATCCATCATAATTTTGCTTATAATTATAAAACATTCAGAATGTCTAAATGGTAACCATTTGGTCAGTATGATTAAGAAAATGTGAACCATTCACATCACAGTATGTTGTGCAATGATTAAAAATAGATTATTGGGCTAGCAGATGGTGTGGAGGTTAAGGCAACTGGATCTCACACAGTCAACTGTGTGGTTCAAGTCCTGGACCTGGTGGCTTGAAAATCACACTGCATGCAAGTGCATGGGTGCCCCAAATCCAGGCAGAAGAATGGAGGAGAAGGCATTGAAGCATGGCCATCACCCCTGGGAGGGGGCGATTTCTCACTTTCCCTCTTTCTCTCTTAAAAAGAAAAAAAAAGAAAAATATAGTTTACCTAGAATATTTGTTGTAATGATAATATAGATACTAAAATATTAAATGAAAATCAATATGGATCAGTATCAAAACATCACATTGTACTGTATAAATATGTATAAATATTATGTGTCCATAAAAATAAGTAAAAGGAAAAAAATACAAAATGGAAAGTTTTGTATACAGAATAATCTCAACCTCCAAATAAATACTTATATGTAAATGTAATACAAAGCATGAAAATCAGCAATAGGTTTGGTAATAAACATTATAGGTCACATTTTCTTTATATTTTCTTCTATTCCAAATACTTAATGTCAAATAACTATTTGAGTATTTTATCAGAAAAAAATGTTTCTATTAAGTAAATAAAATGATATGCTAGTAGGCCTGCTATGTTTTATACCTTGTAAGTCTATAGTAATTATTGGATATGCAACTAATGTCTTCTGCACTTTACAATTCTTCTTTTTTATTATTTTGTTTATATTTTTTAAATTTTAAAGTTCTTTTATACATTCAATCACAATATTTAGCTTGTGAAGTGAAAGTTCCAACATGTGTAAATTTCTCCCCAGTCCAGTTGATAATACTATAAGGTTATCTTCAACAGATAATACCCCATTTCTTTGTCGCATTAATGCTAAGCCTATTTTTCTCCTTAATGTCCTTCCTCAGACTCTACTCCTTTACCCACCCTCTTCCCACCCTATATCTGGTATTCCCAACCATTTGCTGAGTTTTTATATCCTTTAGTAATTCAGTTTAGGTCATAGAGTGTAGACATTCAGTATATATTAAGAAGAGACATACAATGTCTCTCCTTCATAGACTGGCTTCCTTCACTCAGCAGTAAATCTTCCATATTCCTTCACTTTCTGTCAAAAGCCAGGGTCTTGTTTCTTTATGACTGGGTAGTATTCCATAGAGTATATGTGCCACAGTTTTTCAATCTATTCATCTGTTGGTGGGCATTTGGCTTGGTTCCATTTCTTAGCAATTGTGAATAATGCCACAATAAATATCTGTGTGCAAGCACTTTTCTGATTAAGAATTCTCCTGCCCTTTGGGTGGATAGCCAGGAGTGGAATTGCTGAATCATATGGTAGTTCTATTTGTAGATTTTTGAGGAATCTCCAAATTGTTCTCCACAGTGGTTGGACCAATTTACATTCCCACCAGCAGTGTAAGAAAGTTCCCCTTTCACTACACCTCTCTAGCACTTATCATTTTTTTTTTAAATTTTAGTCATTCTGACTGGGGTTAGGTGGTATCTTGTTTTGATCTGCATTTCCCTTACAACAAGGGATGTTGAGCATTTTTTCATATGCCTATTGGCTATTCATATCTCATCCTTAGAGAGTGATTTTTTCCAACTAATTCTCCCATCTTTTAATAGGGTTGGTCATCTTTTTTTCACGATAGCTGCTTGAGTTCCTTGTGTATTCTGGTTATCAGTCCTGTATCTGACACACAGTTTACAAAAATATTTTCCCATTCTGAGGGCTGTCAATTCACACTAATTACTGTGTCTTTTGCCATGCAAAAACTTCTTAATCTGAGAGAATCCCACTTGTCTATTTTGGGGATTATTGACTGTGCTTGGTGGGGGGGGTCTTATTTAAGAAGTCTTTGCCTACCCCAGTGTATTCCAGTTTCTCCAGTGTTTTCCAGGAGCAGTTTTATAGTTTGAGATCTTAGGTTTAGATCTTTGATCCACCTTGACATGATTTTTATCAAAGGTGAGAGTTAGGGGTTCAGATTCATCTTTCTGCAGGTGGATATTTAGTTTTTCCATCACCATTTGCTGAAGAGGTTTTCCTTTTCCCACTGGATTGACTGGGACCCTTTGTCAAAAATCAGTTGACTATACGTTTGGGAATTTATTTTTCGGGACTCTATTCTGTTTCATTGGTCCACCTGTCTGCTTCTGTACCAGTACCATGCTTTTTTTTTTTTTTGAGAGACAGAGAGATAGAAAGAGAGAAATCACCCCCCAGGGGGGATGGCCACGCTGCAATCCCTTCTCCTCCATTCTCCTCTCGGTATCTTGGGCACGCACGCACACGTGCCGGCATGAGTTTTAAGCCACCAGGTCCGAAACGCAAACTGCGGTTGATTATGTGGGAGTCCAGCGACATAGCCATTACGCTAACTGCTGGTCCCCAGTACCATGCTGTTTTGATTACCATATATTTGTAGTACATTTTTGGGTCTGGGAGTAAAATGCCACCAACTTCACTCTTCTTGTGCAAGGTTGCTTTGGCAATATGAAGTATTTTATGATTTCAGACAAATTTTATGATTGTCTTTTCTAGATCTGTGAAGAATGTG